>NC_089850.1:37814232-38119232 GCF_036373705.1 Amia ocellicauda | reverse complement strand
CACAGATTCTCAATTGGTTTTAAGTTGGATTTGATTGTGTGCTTGGGGTCATTGTCCTGTTGAAAGGTGGGTCTCCATCCCAGTCTTATGTCTTTTGCAGATTGAAGCAGGTTTTCCTCAATGATTTGTCTGTATTAATCTCTGTCTATTTTGCCCTCTACTCTGACAATCTTCCCAGTCCCTGCCAATGCAAAGCCACACATAAGGCTTTGCATTTAGGCCAAATTTTTGTTTCATCCAACCACAGAATCTTTTGCCACATCTTTTTGCCCACATGCCTTTTTACCAATTCTATTTGAGATTTTACTTGGGCTTTTTTCAGAAATGACTTTGTCTTCCATATAGGCCAGATTTGTGGATTACCTTAGCTATTTTTGACACATTGACAGTTTCTCCCACTCAGCCATGGAACACTGTAGGTCTTTCAGAGTTGTCATTGGCCTCTGGTGGCTTCTGTGACCAATGCCCAGTTTGGGAGGACGGCCTGCTCTATGCAGATTCTGGGTTGTGCAGAATACTTTCCACTTCTTAATGATCGACTTGACTGTGCTCCAAGGGACATTCAGTGCCTTTTAAATCTTTTCTTACCCCTCCCCAGATCTGTGCCTTTCCACAACCTTATTCTAGAGTTGTTTTGATAGCACTTTGGTTTTAATGGTCGTATCTTTGCGTTGAATGTCCTACCCAAATGTGGAACCTTACAAATACTGGTGTAATTAATCTGAAATCATGTGAACCACTTTTATTGCACACAGAAGGACATTCAACTTATTGTGCAATTGTTGCACCTGAGCTCATTTAGTAGTGTCAGAGCAAAGGGCGTGAATACTTAAATAATTAAGACTTTTCAGGTTTTTATTTTTAATTGATTTGTTTTTTCACAACCTCCACTTTTCCCCACATTGAAAGTCTAGAGCAGGTTGTGTAGACCTGAAGAAATAATTCCCATTAAAATGCATCAAGATTTGTAACACAACAAAATGTGAAAAAGTCTAAGTGGGTGAATACTTCCTATAGGCATTGTATATATGTATAATATGTATATATATAGAGAGAGGAAGAGAGAAATACTGAATGAACACCTTTTATCTCAACAGGAACATGACCAGGCAGATTCTGCAAGTACTGCAATCAGGTCAGCTCCCTAAACTAAATAAGGTATTGACAAATATCAAGTGCACTACCTGAACCAGTGTGGAGGGATGGTACCATTGTGGTCACCCTATCAGTGTCTGTTTAAATATTATAACACTGTCCCGCTTACAGTGCCTATATTTATTTAAGTTTGTTGAAGGTTGTCTGTTTTCACTATATTTACTTTACCCATTCAGCAGGTATCCTGGTCGAGTTGTACAGCATTTGAGTTGCACAGCCCATCCCCCGTTTAGTACCTCAGCATTTTGGTATAAAATAAGAAAAATATATGAGTATCACAAAAGTTCTAGGTATCATGTTAGTATTGAGGTGAGCTCTTAATAATAATAACTAATATAATAAAGAGAATGTTGTGCCAGATTAGATTGTCTTACTGCTAGATCAACATACAAAAACTTGGGATAATTTTTCCTTACTGTTGATTAAAGTGTCCTATATTACCCTCCCACAATCTGACGCAAAACTATGATAATTGTTATTTATTACTACTTTGACTTTGAACTACATCTGTGTCTTTACAAGATCAATTGATTTATGGCTAAGAGTGAGTTTGCATTCTCTGTAAAATAAATGAAATACACAAATGAATTAAATAAAAAAAATAGCTATACTTTGTTTTGTTCACAGAAAGTTGAACTAGTATAGTTTTGTTTGCATAATCTTACCTTCACTACTTTAACCATCTGTTAAGGGAAGCATTAGTAAAAGTAATATCTTTGCTTGGGTCAGCTAAACTAAATAACAGGTAATCTCCTATCTAAAGTATATTATTGGTCATAGAAAACTACAGAGATTAGGGTTAAGGTGGAAGATCCCTCTGCAATAAGCATCCTTATGGGAAATCTTGGGAGACATTACAAAAAGGTTATAGTCCTTCACAGGGTGTAGTTTGAGAATTCTGCTTTTTAAACAGGCAAATGATATGCGTTTGAAAAAAAAAATTCTCTCTCTCTCGCTTGTGCTTTCATTCTCTTCCTCCCTCCCTCCCCTCTGATATATGTTGTTGTGACTTGAGTCACCAGTTGTAAATTAGAATTCCAAAATGGAATGTTGTCTTTAACATACAGTGAGGGAAAAAAGTATTTGATCCCCTGCTGATTTTGTACGTTTGCCCACTGACAAAGAAATGATCAGTCTATAATTATAATGGTAGGTGTATTTTAACAGTGAGAGACAGAATAACAACAAAAAAATCCAGAAAAACGCATTTCAAAAAAGTTATAAATTGATTTGCATGTTAATGAGGGAAATAAGTATTTGACCCCTTCGACTTAGTACTTGGTGGCAAAGCCCTTGTTGGCAATCACAGAGGTCAGACGTTTCTTGTAGTTGGCCACCGGGTTTGCACACATCTCAGGAGGGATTTTGTCCCACTCCTCTTTGCAGATCCTCTCCAAGTCATTAAGGTTTCGAGGCTGCCGTTTGGCAACTCGAACCTTCAGCTCCCTCCACAGATTGTCTATGGGATTAAGGTCTGGAGACTGGCTAGGCCACTCCAGGACCTTAATGTGCTTCTTCTTGAGCCACTCCTTTGTTGCCTTGGCTGTGTGTTTTGGGTCATTGTCATGCTGGAATACCCATCCATGACCCATTTTCAATGTCCTGGCTGAGGGAAGGAGGTTCTCACCCAAGATTTGACAGTACATGGCCCCATCCATCGTCCCTGTGATGCGGTGCAGTTGTCCTGTCCCCTTAGTAGTAAAACACCCCCAAAGCATAATGTTTCCACCTCCATGTTTGACGGTGGGGATGGTGTTCTTGGGGTCATTCCTCCTCCTCCAAACACGGCGAGTTGAGTTGATGCCAAAGAGCTCGATTTTGGTCTCATCTGACCACAACACTTTCACCCAGTTCTCCTCTGAATCATTCAGATGTTCATTGGCAAACTTCAGACGGACCTGTACATGTGCTTTCTTGAGCAGGGGGGCCTTGCGGGCGCTGCAGGATTTCAGTCCTTCACGGCGAAGTGTGTTACCAATTGTTTTCTTGGTGACTATGGTCCCAGCTGCCTTGAGATCATCAACAAGATCCTCCCGTGTAGTTCTGGGCTGATTCCTCACCGTTCTCATGATCATTGAAACTCCACGAGGAGAGATCTTGCATGGAGCCCCAGACTGAGGGAGATTGACAGTTATTTTGGGTTTCTTCCATTTGCGAATAATCGCACCAACTGTTGTCACCTTCTCACCAAGCTGCTTGGCGATGGTCTTGTAGCCCATTCCAGCCTTGTGTAGGTCTACAATCTTGTCCCTGACATCCTTGGACAGCTCTTTGGTCTTGGCCATGGTGGAGAGTTTGGAATCTGATTGATTGATTGCTTCTGTGGACAGGTGTCTTTTATACAGGTAACGAGCTGAGATTAGGAGCACTCCCTTTAAGAGAGTGCTCCTAATCTCAGCTCGTTACCTGTATAAAAGACACCTGCAAGCCAGAAATCTTGCTGATTGATAGGGGATCAAATACTTATTTCCCTCATTAACATGCAAATCAATTTATAACTTTTTTGAAATGCGTTTTTCTGGATTTTTTGGTTGTTATTCTGTCTCTCACTGTTAAAATACACCTACCATTAAAATTATAGACTGATCATTACTTTGTCAGTGGGCAAACGTACAAAATCAGCAGGGGATCAATACTTTTTTCCCTCACTGTATCTTAGGTGGTGAGTACAACAAAGTGGATCATTGTTGGCACCATTACCATGTATCTGGGTGCACAAGGGTATTTCAATATTCAACCCTCCCTCTAACCCTAAGATTAACTACTGTATACATTTTACTCCAGGCTACTAGAGTCCATAGTATTGGTTTCTGAGTAGAGAACAAAACTATGATAGCATGGTTTTGGCATGGACACTGTAATCGCTATACAGGGCTGGACCTCATAGGGCAGGGCAGGATCTCATTGGTGGAGGTGTGGGGAAAGCTCAGTTATTACAGTAGCGAAAGAGGATAAATGTGCTTCACTCTAGGAAACAATCAGCCTAAAGTGGGCTTGTCTGAGCCAAGAGCTTAGCTGTGACAAACATCAAACTGAAGTTCTTCACAGACTTGTAATGCCAAATTACATTAAGCAAGTTAAATAATAATGAAAAGAGCAATGTGCAATATTAATTACAAATCCACTTCCACCAATGAAAGATGTTCTTTCTCTTAGAAGTTAAATCACTGCCACGCTGTATACTCGTTTTAAAACTGGACAAAGGTTGAATCCAACACAGATGGGAACTGAGTAAAGTCCAGCAGTATCTGATGCATGTCATAGCAGATTCCCTGTTCCCTCAGCCATGGTTATCTGAAGGAACCAAGATAACTTGTTTACAGCTGTCATAAGACAGCTGGAAAATGCTGCTTTGCACTGATTTCAGATTGTGTTGCCTCTTACTGTACCACACCTGCAAGTCTCATCCAGAGCCTGTCCAATGAAACAGACTAATGTTTAAATTGTTCAAGTATTATGTCATCATTCAGAAACCTCAACTCATAGCTTGTTAAATCCATGTCAGTAATGTAGTTAAACTGATGTCATGACTACACCTCACGTTTACTGCACTTACAAGTAAGGAATTATGTAAAACTAAACTTGCACAATATACACACACATATTAAGTGCATCTCAATTTTTTGTCACAGGTTAAAACAGCAGTAACTGAAATATTTAAATGTATTCACATTTTATAATAGTCATTATGATGATGATGATTATTATGATTATTATTATTATTATTATTATTATTATTATTATTATTATTATTATAAAAAACATTTTTTTACTAAAGTATTCTGATAAATTTGGAATCCATCTGTCTCCCACTTCTATGGATATGGAAATTTATATGGATTGCTTTGACCCACCCGCAAATAGCAAACTACAAACCTGTACATTATAGCGGTTACATTTATGATTAGAAGAAAGTGTCATCTTACTAAAAATGAAGCCGCAACTGAGTACAGTTCTGTAGTTTTCTATTAGCAGGTAGGTCAAAGTTTTGATTTAATCCCAGCCAATGTAATCTTGGAAATATTTTCCTGTTTTGGACCTTTTTAATTTAATTTAATTTAATTTTATTTTATTTTATTTTATGAAGCATCCAAGTCTTCATCAATACAGATGTGCAATTATCTGAAGATTTAGATGTTTCAGAAAATGATAATTATTATTATTACTATTACTATTATGGTTTTAGGCTTATTAATACAGATATGCAAATTCATATGGCTAACCCCTATTTTATAGTTAGAAACTGTTTTCTGAACAATGATACTGCATTGTTCTATAAATGTAGTGCCTTCTCACTGTAACCCGATTTCATCAGTACGTTGGGAGAGGTTGGTGTCCCCCTTTTAGATTTTGTGTAAAGTTGGTTTGTCTTAAGTTTGACTTGGATTCACTGATGTAGGCAGTATTCATAGTATATATATTTAGGAATTAGGTTAAACCTTTGATCCACCACTTGTTGCAAGCTATGATTCCAGTTATTGATGGCAGCTTTTTTGACACAGCATTCTTCTACCCAATGTATTCCAATCATGCTAAACTGTTTTTGTTAGTCGCTGTTTAAATTGGAAGTTTGGAATCGGTCAAATAGTAAATGCATCTAAATTATGCTTATGTTAAAGCCTTAGGAGATATTTTAAATATACGGTATATGTAAACTCTTTTTTGTGAAGTAGTGTGAAGGACTGCTTGCTGTGATTCAAGTTCATTATGATAGATACTGCCCACTGCAAGTCCCAAAAGTACTGTGCCTCTGAGATCGAGATATCTCAAAACATTAAATATTTTCTGTACACCTACCAACAGTGCCATTATTAATTCTATACAAAATGTAAATATATGAACGGTATATTTCACTGATATTTCACCATATATATATATGCGCTAACATTAAAAAAAAATATATATATGCCCTTATAGCATAGCATGAAGCAGCTATACACACGTAATTCTGTTTACTATAGTTGTTTGATCATGTAGTGTTCATTAGGAAATACCATGAATAGTGTATGACTTTACTATAATGGTCTGCTCATGCAGTGTTCATTAGAAAATAACATGAATAAGTCATGACTTTAAAATAATTGGCTGTAAACATGAAGTGCATGTGATTAGCTTGCAAATAAACATGATTCTTTACAAGAAAACGTAACTTGGCATAACCCCGATTATTGCAAGAACAAATACATTTTAAAATAAAAAATGGATGAATCCATACATTTTGTTTGCTTTTATTCATGTAGCCAGTCCCGATTTGTACACATGATTAACACCATTTGTTGCAAAGGAATTCTCATGAATTCATGAGGAACATACTGCAGAAAAGACCCTTAATAACCATGAATCATAATTAATTCATACCCTCTTACTAGCTCGCCAGGGGGTTGTGAAAAACATGAATTCATGAACATGAACAAAGTACGGATTTATATCTATAACCATATAGATTAGGCAAAAAACAGCGTATGTTCTAAAGGCACACGTAGCACATGCTGTCTAGAATTGAAGTTCAAGATTTGTTCCAGCTTTAGAATGTACTTCTCAGCAGTTTACAAGCTGTTAACATATTTTAATCAACTTGGATTGTGATGCTTCCAATTGCAGTGTCCGGGATAATAACAGCTACATAAAGCAATACATAAAGATATGTTGCGCATCACAGCACATGATTGGAACATCTAGTCTCGAGTCCCCCCAGGAATTGCTACTTAATCCTTAATTAATTCTGTTCAGTAGAACAAACTGATTAGTACTTTTCTGTTATACAAATCATGAATATTGTTTAAATCCTATTTGGATTCAATTAAATATCCACACAATACAGATCCAATCTAAAGTGTCCTCATGTTATAAATAATGAGTGACAAAGATATTCTACTCGCTTCTATATGCAAATATTGTACTAACATAACATGAGACTCATGAATCTGACTCTTAAAATGTACTTTTGAGATTTGCAAGTCATATTTTATGTATTTAGCTATGTTCCACTTATGTTAAATAATAAGCTTTGCAATTTTACATTGTATTAGCAGTGATAAACCTATTAGGCCAAGATAACCAAGAGAGATTAATTAGTGTGAGATGATTTAATATAGTTACATACTAAATTAAAATCCATCTCTAAAGAAGACTAGAATTGCAGCAGTTGTAAAGCATTGCTAGTATTATCTGCAGCTGAGCCTTTGTGTTCCAGATTAGTGTTTGTTTAGGCAGACTTGGTGTCCTAAGTGTAAACATGCAAACACACATGAAGCCAACTTTAAACATATCATAAGATGTTTTTGTATTATTTAATCGTGGCAATAAACAGGTAGTGAACCATATTATGAATTTCTCTCACTCACAAACACAAAATATATGGTACACTGGTGTTATGTAAAATATGTTTTTATTTGTGTGTGTGTGTGTGTGTGTGTGTGTGTGTGTGTGTGTGATTTTAATAAATCACAGTTTGTCTGGATGTTTTTTTATAGTTGTCCCCCCTTGTAGATGACCCTCAGAGCAATGACCTGACTGTATGTCCAAATTCATTCTTGATGTCACAGTACAGTACAAGTACAGATTTAAAAGTGTTTTCACACAAACCTGCGGCATTTTACCAGAAAGCAAAATTACAAAAAGTTACATTAGTGTGAAAGTTATACAACTATGGAGTGTCAGAATATCACTCAGCCTGTAATACTTTGCAATTGTGGCAACGTTAGGCCTTACCAATCTGATGCAGGGTTCAAATTGGGATTGCTTGAAACGTCATATCCATCGTGGACTATTAGTCATTTTGTTATGAAATTAGTATTAAATATGTTTAAAATCAGTGTTCCTCCAGAATAATACCACATGTGGTGGAAGCTGTGATTTGAATAATCAGCACTGGTACATGTAAAATGAAACTATGCTAACCTATTTGCATGCTGTCTCAATTACACCATTTTGTATGTGTCATGCAGGTTTAATGGAGCTGGGGAAGCTTGCCAAGTCTTGTCATTTATCAGCTCAGAGATAACGCAGTGGACTTTTAGCCAGGGTACTTGATAACATTAACTGATGAACAGCTTCACCAGCAACCCCTATTTTTCAGCTGCAATAAAGGGGCAGATGATCCAATTCCATGGCAAGCAGATGAGTGTCAGAATTTCAGTATTGAGTCAAGTATCGTTTATAGTTATCTGACAGATTTTTATTTTTATTTTTCCGGTATGGTCATTGATTGCATTTTTGTTTTCATGTAGTGAAATAGACTTTCACTTTATTATGTCTATGTGTCTTGAACAAGGCCAAACTAATAATTAAACTAATTGAACTATTATCAAAACTATTCCAAATGCAATACTTAATTGAATTGATTAATTTGTATGTCGGTATTCATTAATGTTTGGTATGTTACAAAATGGCATATATAGAACTTTTTCAGAATTATGGGTAAGGACATCTGCTAATAAATAGACAAACAAATGTAAATAATAATAATAATAATAATAATAATAATAATAATAATAATAATAATAATAATATGGGGCTTGGTGCAAAGCATTATCTTATTTGAACACTGTGAATGAACGTTAGAAAAAACGAATAAAAGTGACAATTCAATGACCTTACAGTTTTAACACTTTATATTTAAAATAATTTATTTCTATATTGGATAACGTTTTTTGAAAACAAATTAAATTGTAACTTATTGTAAACACCTAGTATAATGGAGATGGAGAATTGACTTGAGATGCATACCCTGTTGAGACTGTAGGGTGGACCCAGTCTTAGGTCATAGTAATGACTCAGAGAGTTAATGAGTCTTAGTTGTTTGTTAAGGAATTTAGCAGCACAATATCCAGAGTACCACCCAGCTCAGCTAGTATTGTAGGTGAGATGCCTCAGATCATCTGCATTTCCTTTCATCTCTGTTACTTAAGCAAATTGGTCTAACTGTTGCATCAATTGGACAAAGAACAGCTTATCAGCACTTATTCTGGTCAAAATGTTCTTTCATGCAGAGTTTACATCCTCAGTTCTCATTCCACAACCAGATCAAACAGGTCACTGTGCAGCATGTTTCAGTCAAATTCACAGAAAACTGACTGCTGGATCTCATTTCATAGTCCAATACAGTGGTGTTTAGTGGAACAACATTCAATCATTCACACAAGGACAATTTAGGGTATTCTGACCGTCTTTTACTTTGTTTGACAGTGTGTTGTTGTTTTTGTCATTGAGTCCCTGGCAGTATTAACCAATTAATTAATTAGCCCAACCAATCAATTATAAAGAATGTGAACAGTATTAGTTTTGAATGGAATTCTTCTGCTCAATGACCAGTTGTTACACACTTGAGCATTGGAGCCAAAAACAGAAGATGTTGTGACCCTGAAGATCTTGTGACCCTTGAGAACCAGAGTTTTGAAATCCTTGATAAAGGAAGAAAGGAAAAGGAAGAAAACATCCACTCAGCAACATTGGCAATGGTTCATATTCATTAAGCTTTAATATGTTAAATGTACCACCCCTTTTTCTAAAAGATGAAAATCAAACATCTAATGATAAAAAAAAATAAAAATATATTCAGTAAATTTCAGCACTGTAAATGTTTTATGTGGCCCATATTTTTCCCTTATAAATATGGGCCTAAATGTAAAAAATAAAATACAAAAATGTTTCCAATATGTTGTTTATGTTATGGACCGAGCTGTTTGTTTCCAGTTTTAATACTTTTGTTATGCATTATGAATGCATGCATGTTTTATCTTCCAGTACTCTACCCCCTTCTCATATCACCATATACACCGCTGATTCATGTATATATATCACGGTTGCAGGATTGGCTACCCTTTTCTTTAGTCAAGATGTGTGTGCTTCTGAATTTATTGAACCTCATTATTTTTTAATCAAATTTAGTTGTAATATACAGTACATAGGCTACTGTTACTTGTAGTGTAGCATACTAGTGCAATGTGTTACCGTTCACCCTACCCTACTATATATAGTGATTACACATTCTTGTCTGTAAAGCAATAGTCTAGAATTTAAATATACACAGCACAGTATTATGATTACACTATGCACTGTATTATCTCCTATTTCCCTGTGTTTCTAGATGTATTGCTGTCCTGTGTATAATTTATGAGTCCTGAAACAAAACTAAAGTTGGGTGTACAGTATTTCTTATATTTCTGTGTGTGTGTCTTGCTATATGCAGCCCTCAATATTTCGCATTATGTGTATTAGACCCTGACAACTGTTGGTGTATAATGGATTTGCTTTGCTTAAGACTGCAGATCCAAAATGGCATCACAATGCAGAATCGCAGGGTTAAAGCACATTTTAGATAACACAGGACAAAAACAGATTATTGATCTGTGACTCTGGGTTCAGATCTATTCTGGCACAGGATATGTAACTATTGCTCAATATGTATGGAAACTGCTGTCCAAGGAAAAGCTCAGAAACCTGTTTTGCAAGCCAAACATTTTATATTTGTTTATTTATTTTTAATTTATGCTTTTGTCTGTGTTCATGTTCATGTGTGTGTGTGGTGTGTGTATATAGACATTTTCCCAAAATTGAATATTAATGTATCATAAGGTCAAGGACTTACTAATTGTAAAGCCAACCTGATGCATTAAATGCAAAGCCCAGACTACCCCCTCCCTGATAAACTATTCAGAAACTCATGTGCTTTGCTGTCAAAAATACTGCACGTGTCTTACATAATACTTCCTTACCAGTATGAAGATAGGACCCAATTTCACAGGACAGCTGTGCTCACAGAATGGTAACATGTGACAGCTACGCTCCTGCTGACCAGGTCACAGGTGATAAGGTTACATCATTCAGTTGGAGACATATCTGTTTCTGAACTGTTGGAACCAGACCATAATGATTATTGTGATCCACCAGACACTGTTAATTGAATATCATATTCCATATGATTTTTTCAGTTGAATTTAAACTGAAAGAGCACTGTGATATGAATAGAGTTCAGATAACAATCAGAGTTTATCTTCTCCTATGTAATTGTCACCCTAATGCTTGGATAATATTTTGACAATTACTCTGTTACTACATGTATATTTCACTAATGAGTTCCCAAAAATTTCTACTCTGTTTCACTACATAGACTCAACAAGGGTTGTTGAAGAATTTAAAACATTGTCCCAACTATGTAATTGGTTTAATTGAACTCTAAGAATTGTATTGAATTGTAAGATGTCGGTCCATCAAAGTATTTTAAAGATAAATATTATGGTGGACTGTCTAATGAGCAAATGAAATTAGCTTGGACCAGTGTTTCATCAGATACAAATGATTTCCCTTCCAGTATGTTCTGTAAGCATCACTATTCTGTATTCCTGTTTGCACAACAGTAATTATAGTTTTGACCTAAGGATACATGTGTCCCAGTAATGTTTCCTGCATGGTCATGAATAGGCAGATCTACAGGTTTGTTTATTCATCATTATGTATTAGTGTATAATTACTCATGCATAAAGATCTGTTGCTGATTTTGTCACACAAACATGATCATAAAAATCATGTATTATCTACAGTAATTGCTTGGAAAGCAGCAATGGTATGTTACACAATAATTATATAACTAATTATATATATAATTATATAAGTTCTTTCTCAGATGCACAATTACATAAGTTTTCATACATACCATTATTATTATTATTATTATTATTATTATTATTATTATTATTATTATTATTATTATAAATGTTTAATACTAATCCCTTTAATTAGTTTACTAATACTTTCTCATTGTGACAATGAAAACACTTCAGAAAAAGTGTGTTGTCTGAAATAGTTTGAAACAATTATAAATGTATCTCCCATCAGGTATTTTAGTGTATAGCAGTAAAGGCCCAGTTACTATAGCTCTTGTACTCATGGGTTCTAATAGTTTATGGTTGAATTTAATTCAGAATGTCTCTTGTAGTACTAATGAAGTATCTTACCTCCACATAAGAGGGCTGTTAAGTATTCTATAATATGCACCCGAGTTTGTAAATACATTGGAACCAGAGGAGCTTTTCCAGATCAGCGGAGACACGCACCCGGAGACACAAATGGAAATTGGGCTTCAAGGCATTCAAGACAGAAAACAGGAGACACTACTTCACACAGAGAGTCGTCATAATCTGGAACAAACTTCCCAGCAATGTGGTTGAAGCTGAAAATTTGGGAACATTTAAAAATAAACTGCATAGTATATTTGGATCACTTAGTTCTTAATGGACACTAAACGAGCACGATGGGTTGAATGGCCTCCTGTCATTTGTAAACTTTCTTATGTTCTTATGTTCTTATGTTCTTATATCTTCAGTTGATGAGTACACTTGAAAGACAAGTGACATTGTTCCGTGATGAAGATCAGATAGGTCTATGTATGTTAACAGCAACATATAGGAACATTAACTGTACTTGGGCCCAGATTACATTAAACCATCTACAAAACTGAGTACTTGGTGGTGGCTCTTAATTTCCACTGTTTCTTCATCCATTCACTACTTGAGTTGCATTTGGTAGATGCAATTAAACATTGAATAGCCTCAGGAATTAAGGGCATAAGGATTTTTTTTTAAGCACTGTCGAAAGTAAATATGAAAGGGCTTGTCACTTTTTGGATGTTTTAGTCTACGTAAGTTACCACAGCAGCCTTCTGTGGCTCTCTCAGGAAAAATAGTCTGCTGTGTGACATCATTGTTTCTCCAACAAATATTCTTGATTTATTCTACATTACATTACTTCAGCCTGAAACAAAGAGGACTATGGGGGTACTTGATCCAGGTATTCAAAATTATTGTATCGACCATATCCATTCAGATCTCTTACAGATCAACAAAGACACAAATACTGTGGGACACAAATGGAAACTGAGTTTAAAGCCCCTCAGAACTGAAGACAGGAGACACTTCTTTACACAAAGAGTTGTGACAGTGTGGAACAAACTCCCCAGCCATGCTGTTGAAGCCGAAACCTTGGGATCAAGAATAGACTGGATGTGATTCTTGGATTACAAAGTTATTTGTTTATAACCTTTCTTATGTTCTTACTGTTATGGTATTGTTGGCAGTTTTGGACAATTTCTTTTCAAATACCCATACTTGATACTTGAACATACTATTTATATTTTCATGAAATACAAGTCAAACATTATTCTTTATCTTAAGGCTTTCCCTCTTGTGCATGTAATATAACATCTACAAATGTTTTAAGCCAAATTAATGTTTCATTTTCAACTTGTATTGTTAATTGTAATGGTAGTTTTGTTTTTCATTTCAGTGTTGGATTTGCATAAGTTTCTCAAGGAAAGCAATTTGTGAACATTTGAGATTTAATCAGCACTTTTCAGTGGTGCTAATGAATAAATCTATGATTGATAATGTAGTTTCAAATTTTATTTATATATATTATAACATATTATTAACAAGATTCAACATAATAAGCCATGATTAATTGCTTTGATCCCTTGTTTTAGAAAAACAATTAGTTTAAGAACTCCTTTTGTGAAAAACAATTCCTTAACAGAAGAAAATATAAATAAAGCAGGTAACGTTTTATAAATTGTGATTAAAATACATTTGCCTAGAACTGTACATTTAAAATAATTGTATTGCTCAATATGGTCTTTTATATATTATCATCTTTGCAAACAAATTACATTGTTAAGATCCACAGTGACCTACCCTCAAATATACAAATAAATAAATAAAATACTAACTAACCACAAAACCAAGAATAAATATCAGTTTCATCCAGCTTTGAATCCCACCAAGTCCAGTGCTGATTGACAAATTTAGATTGTGTTTATGTAGCTGGTTGCCTTTGTCCTGACTCTTTTTTTGACCTTTGGAGCATCACTAATCTTTTGCAACTTGAAATGATCTTCCACAGAAACTCCCTTAACTGCCAGGACTATAAAAGACTTGGTCTGTAGGAGGGGATCAGTCCCGCTGGTGATAGAGCTGCACTAAAGTGAGTAAGGGCTTTCTTTACCCATCATGGGTGACACAAAGCTCTGTCTCCTGCTGCTCTTGAGCACCTATGCCTTTGCACGTAAGTACCAGTATATTCCTTTACCTGCAATGAAGAAATAGTTACCTGCTTTTCTTGCTGGCTTATCAATTTTAGAGACATAAAACATTGTAATTTGCTTTTTGGGTGGAATTGCGCGATCTGAAGTGTACATTATGTCTGTATTTTATGTACGTTTTTATAATCCTCATCATGATTTTTGGCTTTTTCTCATGTGTGAGACTGTTTTCAAGGTGAATTTTACAACCACAACAACAAAACGTTTATTTAATGGAAATGTATAAAATTAACAGTTTGCTGTATTTAAGTCAACAATCACTTGGAATTTAACTGAACACATTCATAGACAGTATGTTAGGATAATTTTTATGTATTTAGAGTGTGAATTGTCATCATGGTAATGTGTTAGTTATGTAATGTTAGCATTCAATGATTGTTCCTACAAATGTATTATCATAAATGTAAATTAAGAGTTTATATTTTAAATGTACATAAAGAGAGGATATTAAGTATTTTTAATTTATTAATTTATTATTTCATTTTAATTTATATCTAACAACCAATCTTGTGAAAAGTTTAAGTTTTGATATATGTTGTTTTTGAGAACTAGAATGATGGTGATGAATTTAAGTGTACACAAGTGGAATTTCTGTATCTTACCATTATATACATAGTTGTGCAATTCATATGCTAAATATGAATAGTTTATAACACTAACATTGTGATGATGCTATTTGAGGAAGAAAAAGTAGTAGCATTAAATTTTACATTTGATCTTAAAATATAAAAAATATATAAATATGATTAATTTATTTTACAGAACAAGGCAACGACAGTGCTAATGATCAAACACCAACCTGCTTGCGTAAGTCTTGTAACTATGCACTTAATAGTGAATTTAAGCAATTGAAAGTTTAGCTGGGATGAAAAAAACAACATTAAGAGCACTACACCAAAACAAAGCAAAATACAAAACCTAATAGCAAAAACAAATTAAGTGAACAAAACACAGTTGTCTAATGTCTACATTTTTACCAACAAGAAGTGCATTTGAACTTTGGGATATTCCTATTTATGATTCAGTAATAGGATTCTGTTTACTCAAGAAATTGGCAGAACGGTGTGTCCATTAGCAAGAGTTCAAAGTTCTGAAGTACAGATGATGATTTGGAAGTGTTTACAACAGGTTTATCAGAAACCTTGGTTGCAGAAAATATTTGAAAAGGGCGCCCCCATATGAACTTTGAATGTACATGACTTAGATAGCAGATAAAAAGAAAAGAAAAAGAAGAACATTACCTCAAATGAAACTGTTTGCAAAGACTACTATATTACTAAAAAAAAGACGGAATGTTATTAAATAAGTCTGCTGTTTTATTCCCTTTATCACTGATACATTTTTTTATCGCTTGCTAGGTCACACCTTTCAAAGTACATTCTAAGTACTGCATTTGCAATGGTTTTTTAGACTTCTAACAAATATGTTGTCACATATTATTGCTCTACCACGATCTGTTTGTCAGACTGAGGCTCACTAAAATTATGCATGTCTGTTTAAAGTTGCCGGACGATTTAAGAACTTTAAGAAGTATGTGTACCGCTACGAAGCAGAGAGCCAAAATGGCGTGACTGGAACAGCAAATCTCAGGAATGGCCCCAAGGTTACATGTAAGGTATGTATATAGCCAGGATTTCTTATTATTTTCCATTGCTTAGGGCTATCTTTAAAAGTAAAGAAACAACAATTTGGTTATTGTTAAACAATATTTACTTTAATTCACTTAGTGAATGTTCTATTGTATGCCTATCTATACAGCGTAAACCTCCTTTAGGATCCAAAGTGTCCACTGTGCTTTGGCCCTGGGAAATTGAATGATATTCCTACTCATAATTCAGATTTTTATATATGTTTTTCTTTGTTTAAGTTTGGAAAGTGATTGATTGAAAATGTGTAACATTTGTAATGACAATCTGTAGTACAAGGAACTAATATACCTATTCCCAAATAGTCTGATGTGTACTTATTAATCAGTCAATGAAAACCTTTCTATAATGAGATTGCTTATTTTCTATGACAATAATATCCTGGTCAGTAGATTTGGCATAAAACAATTCAAGATAAATATAGCAGTTGATACAAAAATACTTCATAACAGCATTATAAAACATGTTAATGAAAGACCTATGAATGGTGTATGTAATCCATGTCTTATTGCCCCCTTATGATGCAGCTATGTAGTCTACAGCTGTAGACTATTTCAAATCGACTCTTTAACCTTAATTGTAATTACAGTTTTGTGTAGATACATTTTGATAGTGATACCCTATTATGGAATATATACCTATTATATGGAATGTATATAGGACATTATATGTTAATGTTTGTTAAACCATTTAAGTCACCTTGGATAAAGATGTCTGATAAATAGCTTAATAATAATAATAATAATAATAATAATAATAATAATAATAATAATAATAATAATAATAATACACATCTTTCACTTTAGGTTGAGGTTGAAGTCCCTCAGACGTGCAGCTTCACTCTGCGCACCACAGAATGCACCCTGAGCGAGGTGAAACTCATCAACCCGCAGGGACAGCTGGTGTACAGTCAGGCTCCGAGCGCTGTGGCATTCAAGGCTGCCATGGAGAGGTAAGAACCAGACAGAGGTGAAGCCTGGCATGGCAATATACTACTGTGTTGTTTATCATCACCAATGATAAAACACCACCACTCTGGAAATGGTGAATGGCAATGGGAAATGTGGAGAAAGAATAAAGAAAAATGAAAGAATCATAATGTGTGCTGATAATATAATCAACAACAACATGTGTATCCATCAAAATCTTAGTACCAACTAATAATATTATGATGGATAGCTCTTCTCTGATGGAATTCATGTTAAGTTTGCATTTTTTGGACACGTTTCATTCCTCCCTGTGTAGGAACATGCTGAAATTCACCATTGAGGGTGAGTCATCTGTGTCCTTGTTTCCGGAGATGGATGAGCCCACCAACATTTTAAACATCAAGAGAGGAATCATTTCAGCTCTCATGGCCCCAGCAGAGGAAGAGCAGAGCAACCGATACATGGTGAGCATAAGCTTTGACTTATATATAGACTGAGTGGATGGTTCTCAACTGTAGAACCAGCTTATTCAAGGGTTCTGCTGGTATCACATCACTTGCCTAAATGCCTCATCTGACAGTATTACTGGTTGATGGTTCTATAAACTTGATATCTTTCATTAATTTGTTCTTTGTGTGTGCGTGCTTTTCCTTCCAGCATACTTTGCATGGTGTGTGCCAAAGTGAGGTAACTGTCAATTCCAAAGGAGAACCTGCCACGGACGTCACTGTCACCAGAGACCTCCAGGACTGCGATCATTTTGACCCCCAGAGGGACTACACCAGCCCACTGGCTCTGATCTCCGGAATGGTGAGGCTGCTGAGATCAGAACAGATCTGCTTTCATATAATGCACCCTTTCTAATTGATATGGCCATAGTGATTCCTTCCCTTTTTCCAGATGACACAAAACATCTGTTACTCATAAATATACATTCATTATTCTTAATTATTTCCAGAACCATTTCAGATATAAATACTTGGTTATATTCTCTGTGAATAATATTTATGTACTTGCTTTTGTCTCTCTGTAGAACATGCCACTCTCAACATTGATCAGCAGCAGTCAGTCCTGCAATTACCAGTTTGATCCCAAAAGAAGACATGTGACTGAAGCTACATGCATTGAGAAGCACATATTCCTGCCTTTCTCACACAAGTAAATAAACTGACAACCATCTCCACACAATTTTGAGGATGATACCATGCTATGATTTAATTCAAATGCTGGCTGTTCTGAGCTAAATTGTCACCATTTTCCCTTTTTTCCTCTCAAAAAATAGTGCAGAATATGGCATTTCATCCCTGGTAAAACAGACCCTGACACTGCAAGAATCAAGCAAGATCAACAACCGTTATTTCGATCATGGTAAGAATGGAATAGTATCCCTTATTTATTTCAGTTGGTGACAGCCTTGATAAAGAAATTTAGAAAAAAAGGACCAGGTTTTCTACATCTTTTACTGGAAAAGAGATGGAAAAATAGTTATTCTCATAAATCAAACAGCACAGATTATTCAAACCTTTTGACATTCAGTAAAGACCTTGGCAAAATTAGCCATTGTGCTTTAGATAACAATTGTTCAAGCGCGTGTTGTTTGGCTTGATACACTTGCAAAATTGAGAAGGAATATCTGTCAAAATTCACTGTAAATCCCCTGTCACAAAATTTTATTCTATAGACAATCAAATTGCCCAATTTATATTCTAGTCATTAAGGGTCTATTTAAATTGACCAGACTATACTCAGCTCAGATGATGTTAGAGTACTTTAATAATAATGCACTCATACACCAGCCCCCTATCGCTTCCTTCAAGCAAGGGAGAATATACATTTTATTCTTACTTATCAATTGCCGGAAAGAACAGCACAGAGAGCACAATTGACCTACGCACATTTCTTTGCTTGCAGATGAATCCACTTTGAAATCCCTCTTCATGGAACACGCCCAGGACAAGTCCCCTGTGCAGACTAAAGAAGCGGTCCTCACTGCTCTCCGAGATCTGGTCAACCTTCCCAAAACACAGCAGGGACAGCAGAGAGCCGGCCTGTTCCAGAAGCTTGTCACCGAACTCAGGGCCTTGAGGAACGAGACTCTGGGACTAATGATAGAAGAAATGAACACACTGTCAAGGTAAGCCATGAAAGCTGAAAACGTACAAAGCAAACACCTGTTCAAATAGTCTCTGACAGCAAGAACTGAGATCTCTGATGATAGTATTGGTTTTCAATAGTAATGGAAGGAGAAAAAACTAACTTCAAAAGGATACTGATTTCTGATTTTAACCACAGCTGGAGCATAAGTATAATTATCTTACAAGACTGGTATCAAAACGACAGCCGAGTAGATCACAAAGTAGAGGAGAGTGACGAGAGAAGTCGCAGGAGTTCTTATGTCTGCTGTCCGTCATTGATATTCCCAGCATCATCACATCCCAAGCCCTGGTCCAGTGTGGGACTCCGGAGTGTACCAGCGCCATCCTTCAAGTCCTGAGGACATCTAAGTCTCCAGCATTCCAGACTGACCTAGTAGTTTATGCCCTGGGACTCCTGCCTTCTCCCTGCAACAGGCGTGTCAGGGACCTGCTCAGCATGGCTCAGAACAAGCAGACCAGAGGCACTTTCTATGCTCTCAGCAACAGCGTCAAGAAGTAAGTGGTCTTTTGTTTAGTTTTTTATATAAATTCCACAAAGTTAAGTCACTACAATTATTATTGTTGTTTCTTTTTTGTGTTACTGTAAACTTAGCAGGTTTAGAATGGCAATGTTGCAAATACACTTTCATTAGCATCCCAGTTTGTTTGTTTTTTGTTTTATTGTTTTATATGTGCTCCTCAATGCCTAAACTCACTTTACATTACCTTGTCAATTAGATGTATGTACCACCAGATGTCAGTAAATCCTAGCCAGAGACACTAAAATAATAATTTTGGCGCAGCACTTACTTTTTTTTAGATCATTGTC
The DNA here is from genome assembly GCF_036373705.1 of Amia ocellicauda. Lineage (NCBI taxonomy): Eukaryota > Metazoa > Chordata > Actinopteri > Amiiformes > Amiidae > Amia > Amia ocellicauda. The sequence continues at coordinate 38,099,445 of NC_089850.1, read as the reverse complement.
ATTATATACTCAAACAGAGAGGTGCACAATTAATATATAAATACATAGGTACATTTACATAATCGTATGCTTTTCTGATTGGTAGGTTTTATCAAAATGAAGGAAAAGTGACACCTGAAATCACTGATGTGGCCGACTTCATGGCCTTCATGCTTGGCAGTGATTGCTCTGGAGATCAGGACAGTGCTTACCTGACTCTGAGGGTATGTATAGTGTTGCTCTACCTTCTCCTGTTGGGGCATCATTTTGTGTAATATTTTTATTTTTAAAAATGAGAAAGACAGATCAGTCCAAACTAAAAGCATAAACAATGATTGCTCACTACAGCAATGGAGATATATATCAATCAAAATGTTCAAGTGTTCAAAGACAATCCTGTTATAAATGTATTTATTTAGACGGCTGTGAAATTTCACCATCTTCTCAGCTTTTCAGTGTGAGTGAAGGTTTTGAAAAAGGAAAATGAAAAGACAGTTCAACAGTATTCTGAAACTCCTAGAGAATATGCAGCATTGCAAGGGTTAGACAAGGAAGGAACTGTTTTAAAAACATTTGGACCTGGAGTTGAATTTAACTTAAAACCTTGCTGTTTCCAGGCCATTGGCAACATGGGAGGTGCAATGGAAGCAGCAAGCCCCAAACTGAAATCCACAATGCTCAAGTGTGTCAGGCAGCAGGCGACCTCTCTGGCTGTACAACAGGCTGCTATTCAGGCTTTCAGACAGATGACCATCACAGATGAGGTAAATCAAATCTCTGTTCCTCATTTGCAATAAATCGTGGACAGATACATGCATGACTTTCCAGCTTTTTTTATTAGAAAAAAACATGTAATAACATCCCTTTTATGCCACAGTAATTTCTCATATACAGTAGTTTCCCTTTATTTTTGTATGATGCGCAGTAGCTTATGCTCATTTTACTGTGAACGTAATTAAATAATCAATTCAAATGGTTATTTGTCAGAGAAATAATACGTACAGTACTTATAAACACTGCCGGTTATTCCATTTCAATTACCTGTTTCACATCTTCATAGGGTTTACTGTAAGATTTAGTTGAAATGGTCACAACAACATTATGATTGTGCTATCTTGAAACTCATTTAACCTTTGCAAATCAGCAGAAGAGTAGTCACATCTGAATATACATCTGAAAGCCATAAATGACAAAAACACCTCAGGTATCACAGCTGACCAGTTGTGAGCTTGTTGTGGGGATTAAAGTGAATGTTCACCTTGGTTCTCAATCCATGACATTCATTCTGTTGTGTGCCTTTTTTTCAGGTCCGCAGCATTCTTCTTCAGACCTTCCAGGATGGCAGTGCCCCTGTTCAGAAGCGTGTGGCTGCTTACTTGATGCTCATGAAGAACCCCACACTCTTTGAACTCGGCAAGGTGAGCCGAGCTCTTGTGAAGGAGAAGAACGAACAGGTCAAGAGCTTTGTGGCCTCCCACATCGCCAACATTTTGGATTCCAAGGATGCCTCTGTCCAACAGTAAGTTCACTTCTGATTTAATTTCTCCTCTGTGCATGCAAATAGAGGGAATAAATCCACTTAATACCGGGAAGGATATATCATAGTTTACATATAGCGTATAAGAAACCAACACTGTGTTTTTAAATTTACTTTAGTGCACCCTCCTTCTTTGTATGCACATAATGACAGTCTAACCTAATGATCGAACAAAGAACATTGCCCTTGTGAAAATGTCATATCTGTCACTGTGCTGGTTCTGTTTTTGCTCTGTAAAATAGTAAATAAGTGACATACTAGAATTGTTCTGCCTAAATCTTCTGATGGTTTCGTAAACAAACCTTCCTCTTCATCACAGACTTAAGGACATGATACTTGAAGCTCTTAAAGGTAATGAGGTACCAGCTGCACAGGACTTCAAGACGTTCTCTCGCAACTACCAGATGTCTTCATCTATGCCATCACAAGGGGACCCTCTGTCTACCACTATGAAAGGAAACATGATTTTTGATCCCAGTGGATACATGCCAAGAGAAGTCATGTTGGAGACGACACTCAAAGCCTTTGGATACAACATCGATATGTTTGAGGTACCAACTGTAATCCTGTGTATTTGTGTTTTAAATTTTGGTTTAAAGTAACTTTAAGCAGGATGCACTTAGGATCACTCTTGGGATACTGCCAGTGATTTGTTTAAAGTAGAAAAATGATCATTTCAATTATCTTTCCCTGAAAGGTCGGCCTTGATGGAAAAGGATTTGAACCATCCATAGATTCTCTTTTTGGAGAGAAAGGATTTTTCCCAGACAGTGCGATGAAGGTGATGTACTGGGCAGAAAACAAGATGCCAGACAAGATCAATGACATTCTCAAACAGTTTACACCCCTCAAGAATGAAAGAGCAAAGAGAGAGGTATTAAACCCAATATCTACTTTTTTGTGTTGTTGCCTAATGCATGCATCTTAGTTTTTACCCATGTCCAATGTGCCACAACTGTTTATATTGTCAACACCTTACAGCTTCCAGAGGACATCATGAAGGAACTGAGCCGCAATTTTAACAAACTGGTGAAGGATTTGAAGTCCCAGACATCCCCCGAGGCAGTGGCCTATCTGAGAATTTTAGGAATGGAACTTGGTTACTTGAAGACCAGTGATGTGAAATATATAGGAGAGATGGCTATGGCTCTGTCTTCATCTCTGGCAGCAATCCCAGGCAAGGTAATGTGTGTTCACTTCAGATATATAATTGACAGTCAACACAAATACTGACAGAAGTATGAACATCAATACACCTACCTTTTTTTCATAAAGGTTTTCTCATCATAAAGCATATTGTAAGAAACATGAATATAATTAGTATTATTAGTCTTATTCATATTAATAGTAGTAGTAGTATTTCCAATTCATGATCTGTAACCGTACCTTACATGTGAATTACAAAAAGTATTTCTGAATTCAGTCAATCATTTGTTGACAATGTACATTGTGTAATTTTAAACTGTTTATAACCACAGAAATATCATGACCAAAAAAAACTGTTTAACATTATCCAGTTATTTTCAATTATCCTGATTAACTTGCTTTGTTTCATGCTTTTAGATTGCAAAGTCCTTGCTATCCAGCACAGACAATGAGATATTTGCCCATTACATCTTCATGGACAATGAATTCTCCCTCCCTACATCCACTGGCTTTCCACTGAAGTTTTCCTTATCTGGAATATTTGCTCCAGGAGCTACAGGGGGTCTGGAAAGGTCATCTGACTTGGTAATTTTAAATTTCATTTGACTTTTAGCTCTACCTCTATATAAACACTGTTTTCCTTTCATTTTAAATGTATTGGATTTTTTTCCCAAAACATCTTGTGGCCAATCAGCTATTGCAAAAGCACAGAAGTATTCCCTAGCCTTAAACACAACCAATGCAATATGAGACTCATAAAGGTCTTCAGCAGGATCCCACACTCATGTGCAATAAAAATGCAACAAAGAGAAGGGGCCGGCTTGACGTCAACAGGGAATGGCTCTTGGGAACATTATTAGGGGTTTGAGTGCAAGCAACATCTCTGACTACTTGGACAAATCCAAATCAGCTGTGTATAATGGAGCATTTCTTATAAACTGCATGCTACTCACATTAACTCTTTGTCACCCAAAAGGTTTTCAGGCCTTCAATGGGAATTGAGTTTGTGACCCATATGGGCGTCCATATCCCAGAGTTCACCACAGCTGGAATTGAGATGCATACCACTGTGTACCATGAAAGTGGGCTTAAAGCCACATTGACCATGAAAAACAACCAGGTCAAACTGTCCATCCCAGCACCTCAGGGGCCCACTCAGCTCTTCAGTGTCAGGTATTCTGAGATTATAATTGTTCTATTATCTTTTTTGTTAAAGTAAGTGACATTTATTTGCCTGCATCAAAGTCTCTCAATGTGTCTTCTTGCCTGATGTGCTCTTTCTTAATGCCACCCTCCCAGCCACCACTCTATATTTCAGTGAACCATGGAGGTCTGTCAGCATCCCATATGAGATATTAATAAGCAGACAATGTTACTTTACTTTTTGTATCACTTTAATTGACTATTTGTTTTAAGTGTTACATATCTCTTTACTTGAATTTGTTGTGCAACTAATCATTATATTGTTATTAGTAATTTATTAAAAATGTAATATCATTTTTTTTCTTACTTCTTGTTTTTAATTATAGCAACAAGTTGCTGTCTGTGTCCTCCACTCAAACTGAAATAGTGCCCCCAATGGTGGAAAGCAGAACTGACTCTGTAACCTGCAAGCCATTAATTACTGGTCTGCAATTCTGCTCAATTGTGCGTTATTCTAACGCAAGCTCCACAGATGCTGCCCCTTACTACCCACTGACTGGAGAAACAAGGTTAGTGATACATTTAAAGAGATTCCAGGTGGAAAATATTCTTGTTTTGTGTGTGGAAATGTGGGTGAAACATGGATACATTTGCAAAGGTCAATATCACTTTTTATACTGCTTGATAGATTTGTGATTTGCCATTTTCATATTTATTTAATGTATATATTAAAACAAAGAAAACAGATCAATAAAATGTTGTAATATTAATAAACATACTTCACCTGAAATCATAATATGTGCCTTAGTATGCTGCAAAAACAGCTCCAACAGTTTTTCAATTACATTTTTCATTTATCTAGGTTTGCCCTGGAGATCCAGCCTACAGGAGAGGTCACAGAATACTCTGCAACGATTGGCTATGAATTAGTAAAAGAGGGACGTCACAAAGTAGACACAGTGAAGATTGCTCTTAATACAGAAGGTATGTGTCTTCAAGAAAGGCAGACCCTCCATAATGATTGGAACATCACAAATCATATGTTTAAAGATGACTACTTAACTGTCCCTGTAAATGAAAAATTATTAGAAGATTTTTCATGTTTTATCCATGTCTAATAAAATCTCCTTTGCCAAGGCACTGAAGGCACTGAGGCCACAGCTACTCTGAAGTACAACCGAAACAGGAACGCTGTCAGCAGTGACTTCAAAATCCCAGATTATGATGTTGAAGCCGGGGTGAAGCTCGGGGCCACTGCCGATGGCATGTACAAGGGAAAGAAAACCTACATCCTCAGCCTTGATGTGACCAATAAGAATATCCCTGAGCTGACACTGGTTGGCCGTGCCAGGTAACAGTGTATTTCTTTGTTTATGTGTTAAGATATCACTAAATTCCTCATTAGTTCAATCAATTCAATATAATAGTATAGCACTAGGCAGGTAGTCAATATTTATAGTTAGATGGTAATTATTTATTTAATTCATTATTTAATGTCAGAATATATTGCAGAGGCAAACTATGCCATGAGGTCTTCTTGCCATTTGAAACGTTAAAATAGAGACCCAGGCAGAATTTGCACCCAATAAAATATGATGTTTATCTTTGGTAGACTGGAGGGAATGAAGGATGGCCTGCTTCAGGTCCAGATGACTGTCCCTTCATTGAAGATAGATGCCAGCACCACCGCCACCATAAAGAGCAGCAGCGGGTTGACTGTGCAGCTCGATTCCTCCGTCAAGATTCCTGAGTCATCCTCCTTACAGAGAGTTATCTTCAGATATGGTACATTTTGCTATAATAATAATAATAATAATAATAATAATAATAATAATAATAATAATAATAATATACTCCTACAACTATTAAAACTTATAATTGTTAAGAAACATGAGTCTACAAAGAGCATTTCATTTGAAGGTAGGCATGTTTAGAATGACTAAAACTAGATTGTGAGCTTCCAAGGATATGACATTAGTTAGTAGAGTGCAACAGGTACATTGCATTTATCCATGATCACCGTCAATTAATGAACTGTATCTCTGTCTCAGATGACGACAAGGCTGAAATTGAGCTGAAATCAGACGTGAACTCAGAGCTTACAAAGCTTCTCCCCAGCCCTGAGAGTTATCAGAAGTACCTTCAGAGGTACATTGATGACATCCTGGACCAGAAGGTGGCAAAGACAGACATGAAGCTCCGACACATTGTCTCCAAATCCATTGAGGTAAGAGAACGACAAATCCTTTTGGGTCTCGGTAATTTCAATTTCTGTGGCTGACATTCTTTGGTGCCTAACACCAAAATGGCCTTAATTTATGTTTGTCCAAAAAACAGAAAATGAAATACTCTTTCATTAGAACTTCCATTGAAGTCATGCTTTGAAATACATTTTCATTTGTGTGTGTTGACTGGGACTTCTAGAATTGTTTCTTTATAAATTTAGATTTCACTTAGAGAGCATGTGTTTTAATAAAATAAAATATATGTTATAGACTACTTTATACCTCCTGGTCCCAAAGAGCTACAGGGTCTTTAAGTTATCAGTTGCTTAGCTGAACAAATTATATTGTCATTAAACAGGATTAGGTTAATTTACTAGCTGTTGAAATGTATAACACGTGAATGACAGGGACCCTTTAGGACCAGGACTGGAGAATACTATTCTATACTTTACTACAAGGTGCAATACTACTCTCCAAACCTGCCAATCGCCTGTGGTTCAGTCAGACACTCTGTGCTTCTTCTAAAGAGGAGTTCGCTCTTTATTTTGTAGGCAGTGCCTTTAGACATAGGCTAACACACAATGGGCTTCTTTGACCAGCAGGGGTCTCTGTTGAAACATTTTTGGTTGCTTTATTACAAAAGAATGGTGATGTAGAATTTCCAAATGCCATTTTTTAATAGGCAAGCAACATCTGGTTGGATAAAGTGGCCAAGGATTTCCCCTATGTTGAAACCTTCCGAAGCAAGAGGAATATTCCAGAACTTACCTTACCATCTCTCCCAGAAAGGCTCTATCTGAAATCGTAAGCATCTTCTAAATAGTGATTCAAAATGTCTCCCTGTATATATAACAACTATAAATATATACTTATATGTATTTATATATGTTTTATATCTACAGTATAATGGATGAGTAGAATATAAGTTAAACATTAGAACAGATACTAAAACTGTGAATATTTAGATGATAGAAAGTTGACAGAAATGTAATCCATTACAAAGTAAGCTTACAGGCTCTTTTATTTTCTTCCAACAGTGATAGCTTGTTCAGATACCAATTCAACAAGGATAAATTCATCATTAATATTCCACTGCCTTTTGGAGGACAATCATCAGAAGACTTGAACATCCCCAATGTCATGTATACTCCTCCATTATATCTTCCAAAAATGAATATCAACATTCCCACCAAAGAGCTGACCATCCCTTCTTTCACCATCCCCCCAACATATGAGCTCAGTCTGCCCCTTCTTGGAGTGGCTGAATTGTCTACCAGGCTCAGCAGCAACTATTACAACTGGACGGCTTCTGTCTCTGGAGGAAACCAAACTCAGGATGTGTTTAATTATGCTGCACAGTATCAAGTTACAGCTGAAGGCCCAGTTGACTTCCTCTCTTACAAAATTGAAGGTATTGTGTCTCTTCTTTTTATCTTATTACTTATGCCTTGTATAAAACTGATATTTACTGTACTTCTTATATCATGTTTGAAATTGTATGTCTAGTAAAAGAAATGATGGCCAAAAAGGTATCCTCCATTGTGGTTAATGACAATGATAAAACAAAGTCTTTACTAATAGATACATTTCACCAGTTAACATATTTTATTAAAATTGAACTAGATGGGGATTGTCATAGTAAGATTACTGTATAATCTTTGTTAATGTTTGTTTCTGCACAGGTACTGGATTACTCACTGGATTGTTTGAGGACACATGGAAGGGCATAGTAAATGGATCTCTCCACCACCAACTCCTTGATGCAAGTTTCAGCTACTCAGAATCTGGAACTCGAAAAGAAAAAATAAATGCCAGAGCCAATTCCAATTTTGATGCTTCCAGTGTTCTGGGACTCAAAGCCACCATGTTTTATTCTTCCCACCTTATTGGCACTAGTGATCTACTTACAACTGATTCAAGTTTGGAGGGAAGAATCTCTCTGGGTCAGTTATACAGCACCTGTTCTTACACTACAACGTACGAGATTGATTTAGTGAAACTGCAAGGAAAAGGAGAATCTACCTTAAACCTGGATTCATCGCTGTTTCAAGCTACTAACAGACTAAAAGGCAGCTATAGCAATGAGGAGCTATCAATTACAAGCAGCACTGATGCACTTAACCATGCTCTGAAACACATCGGCGAAGTCAACTATAAGAATGGCCAATTCTCCCTGAAGTCAGACACAACTGCAAGGTCTCCATACAAAACACTCACCAACAAAGTGGAACTTCTGCTCTCCAGCCAGGCAGCCACAGTCCGAGCAGAATCCCAAGTTCAGTATTTACAAAACAAAGTATCTGCTGTTGTTTCCGGTTCCCTGAATGACCGTGGTCTTGAAATCAACACTGATGGCAGCATCAATATGGAGGTAAGCTGTGGATTTCACAAAGGCACCCTGTCAATCAACAGAGAAGGCTTGCTTACAAGCAGCACTACAAATTTTAAGTGCACCCCAGTGAAATTTGAGAACGTCTTCAATGGTGGCATCGATGCTTCTGGAGCTGCTTTTAAACTCAAGTCAAATGGAGACATTCTTCAGAATAAGGCAGAACTCAGTGTTGAAGGCAAAGTGGGATTGTCTGAAGCTTTCCTGAACACTTTATACAATGGAAATCTCATGGATGTGAACACTAGGAACAACTTCAACCTGAAGGTTAACAAACGAGGACTGACATACATAAGCAACATGATGGGATCATACAAAAAAATGAAGACAGATAACACACACAAATTGACTATCACTCTCTGGACCCTTTCATTCCAATCCAAAACCGACAATTATATTTGTCCTCAGGCCTCCTACAAACATGATGTTAAACTTGACATGAAGCCTTTCATTGCTTCCTTGAGCCTCAACAATGACCTCAGATTACTAGATGCTGATGTTACGAACGAAGGACAGTTTAAACTTGAACCCTACAAGATGAACCTGATGGGAAACATTAGAGGAACCTATGGCCCCAAGAAAGAAGTCAGGCACAACTATGAAATCAGTTACTCAGATTTGAAGGGAATTGTTAAGTGCAGCACTACTGGTAATATTGAAGGATCACAGATGAGCCATAACTTTGACCTAGAGGTTGCTGGACTGTCTGCTAAGTTCAACAGTGAAGGCAGGATCAACTCCAAATCCCTGAAAGCTGACAGTAAAATCCTCACTCTTGCCATGCCATTTAGTCTTTCTGTTGATGCCATTATTAATGCAGATGGAAAGCTCAACCTGTATGAAAACCACAATGGCCAGCTTTACAGTAAATTCCTTTTGAAAGCAGAGCCCCTGGCTCTGACATATTCACATGATTGCAGAGCATCGACTGCACATGGCACTTCCGTTAGCACACTGCTAGAAAACAAGGTTGATGCCCTGCTGGTTCCATCAGAACAGAAAGGAACCTGGAAGCTTAAAACTAAGTTCAACAAAAATGTCTACAATCACGACATTCTTGCTTTCAACAGTGCAGAACAGATTGGCGTAGAACTTTCAGGACAGCTGCTCACAGACCTTTTCAACAAACTATCCAGCCCTGCTAGGTCCTCACGAGATGTCTCCAGCCAGGTACAAGATTTCACAATTTCTGGCTTCCTGAAGTATGATAAAAACAAGGACATTCATGTCATCCACCTGCCTTTTGTGGAAAGCCTTCCTGCATTAATTGAGCAAACAAAATATGCATTTGTAACAGCTCTCGAGTCTCTGCAAGAGTATCTGAAGAGTCTAAATATAAATGATGTCATTCGTAAATACAAGGCAAGTTTAGACAAACTGCCACAACAAGTGAATGACTATATAAAGAAAATGGATTTGGAAAACAAGGTCAGTGAAGCTAAAAAGAAGCTGATTGCCTTCACAGAAGAGTACACTGTTACCCTGGAAGATCTGGAAGCAGTCCTAGAGCAACTCCAAGAGTCCTATCAAAAAGCACATATTGAAATGCAAAACCAACTTAACAGCCTCCTGAATAATATCAGAAATGCTTATGATGAGGCTAAGCTGAGAGAATTTATTGAAGATATCCTAAGGCAAATTGTGAATCAAATTAAGTTTATTGATAAAAAGTATGAGATCACCAGAACTGCTGTGAACACTATTAGTGCAATGGAAGACATCATTAAGAAATACGATCTTAAGAAGATAAAGGAAAGTGGTGCTGCATGGCTGCAAAACCTAGATGCTAAATATGAAATAAAAGCAGAGCTCCAAAGGAAATTAAATGAACTGAAAAAACTAATTCAGAGCCTTGATCTTCAGAAGATTGCTGATGACTTAAAGGAACAAATCCAGGCCATAAACCTTGAAGAGTCTCTGTCCAAGTTAAAGGTTAACATTCCAACTGAAGAAATAACAAAAATACTAGATGCCATCAAAGACGTGCTCCTCAACTGGATAGAGGAATATGAAGTAACGGAAAAGATAAACGTTGCCTATTTAAAATTGAAAGAATTAATTGTTAAGTATGAAGTTGACAAGAAGCTACAGGTTCTCATGGATAAGGCAGTGCAACTTTCAAAGCAGTATAAAGTCAAAGAAACTGTGCAGTCAGCAGTAAATGCTCTGAAGCGCATTGATGTTAAAACTTACACTGATAAGGCTCAAAAGTATCTGGATGACACAATCAAACAACTGAAAGCAGTAGACTATAAGAAACTCATTGATCATCTGAATGAGTGTATTGACTGGCTCCTAAAGGAATTGAAGTCCTTTGACTACAATACATTTGTAGATGATGCAAACAAAAGAATTAGTGAAATGACCAAATATGTTAATGATCAGATTAAAACACTTGAGATACCACAGAAAATTGAGGCTTTAAGAGAATATGTAAGGGAAATCCAAAATGCTGCTGTTGCTTATTTAGAAAAATTAAAAGACACAAAAGTTGCAGAAGTTATTGCATGGATTCGTGACTTTGTAGATACAACAGCTCTCAATGAAATTGGAAAAGTAGTAGAGGACAATCTCATGGATCTGAAACAAAGGATCAGTACAATGGACATTAGACGGGAAATCCAGATCTATCTTCAAAGGGCTAGTGACTTCTACATTAATATGGTCAATTACATCACAGAACAATGGAACAAAGCATACCAAGAGATCAGCAACCTAGCTGAAAAATATGACAGAATTAGGACCGCTAACATATTAAGGGTAACTATTGAACAAGGATTTGTTTTTCCGGAGATTAGGATTGCCACACTCAGGATCCCATCATTTGAACTAAGTCTTCGTGCACTGAAGAAAGCAGAGTTTGAAACACCTGAATTCACAGTTCCTTTTACAGATCTGTTTATTCCATCAACAAAAATCAACCTGAAAAAACTGCAAGACATTTCCATACCAGCCCGCTTTACAACTCCAGCAGTTAAGATTCTGAATACATACACCATCCCATCCATAACCATTGACTTTAATGAAATCAGAAAAGGAATTATTTCAGTAGTAGACAGAGTCAGAGATTTTAAAATCCAGCTGCCAGAACCCAAAATTTATTTCAGGGACTTAAAAGTTGCATACCTATCTGACCTACCTGATTTCACATTACCAGAGATAACACTTTCTGAAATCAGTATCCCTGAATTCAGTATTCCAAAACTGGATCTGACGAATTTCCAAATCACTATGCTTCAGATCCCAGAATTTCAGCTGCCACGCATACCCCATGAAGTCAGTGTTCCTACTTTCGGCAAGCTCTATGGTGAATTTAAAATAAAATCTCCCTACTACAATCTGATAACATCAGCTGAGATTCAAAATGCAACAACCACCCAGGAAACCCCTACATTTACTGCTTCAGTTACCTCCCAAGCAACATCTACCTTAGAATGCCTTGCTTATACTTTGGATGCCACTGCCCAGATCTCAGCCCCCAAAATGAGGAGTCTGGTTTTAGCTGAAACTATCAAGGTTAACCACATTGCATTCTCTCTTGACCATGAAAGTTCCTTGTCATTCCTTGGAGCCGAAGTACTGGGAACAGCTAGGACCACTGCAAAAGCCACCACTGAAGTGTACACTGCTGACCTTGTGAATACCATACGTGTCTCCTTACAGAGTGGAGTTTCAGCTACAATGAGCACAACGTACAATCACAATTTGAATATCCCAGCAGCTGACATTTCATGCCAGGCAGCACTGCTACAAAATATTAACACTCGTCTGGAGTCTGGGACTGTTTCAGTGACTATTGGAAACACAGGAAATGGGAAGTGGTCCATTCAGGAGTATGTGGATGAAGGCAGACACAAGAGTGACCTCGAGTTCAATATCAACATCAATACGGCAAAACTAACCTTTGCAGGGGAAACCAGCAGCAAGGTCTTGAAAATGAAACAATCTGCTAAAGTTGAAGCTGTCATCTTTAGCCATGTAACTCTAGACATGAGTGCTCAGACAGAAACTCCCTTTCTCCGAACAAGTGTTTTGGAGGTGAAGGGCAAGGCTCATTTAGCAGACATGAAAATTGAACTGATAGCTAACCATGATGCAGAACTCACTGGCAGAATCAGTGGAACATTGACTCATTCTCTGAACTTTTTGGTGCATCCATTTGAAGTTGTCTTCAATACAAATAACAAAGGAAACATGAAGATAGCTTTCCCCTTGAAACTCACTGGAAAAATCGATCTTCTGAATAACTATGCCCTGACCCTGAATTATGGAGTTCAGCAGGTGGGTTGGCAGTCTCTAGCCAGATTTAACCAGTACAAATACATTCACAATTTCACACTGGGCAACAATGAGAAGGACATTGGGGTTTATGCAGCAATGAATGGTGAAGCTAATCTTGACTTTTTGAATGTTCCCATTACTATCCCTGCAATGCAAATGCCTTACACCTCAGTGAAAACTCCTTCAGTAAAAGACCTCTCTTTATGGGAACGCACTGGCCTTAAATCTCTCTTGGGGACAACTCGCCAGTCATTTGACCTGTCTTTTAAGGTGCAGTATCAAAAAAACCCAGAGATGCATTCCTTTTCCATCAATTTAGAGCCAGTGTACAAAACAATAAATGATAATGTCAAGGTTTTGAATGAGAACTTTGTATATGGAAGAGATCAAGCCTTCATACTTCTCACAGACTCATACAACACAGCCAAGGAGCAATATGACAGATTTAAAATAGATACTTCTGTCAGCAAGGTGCCAAGAACATTCAGGATTCCTGGATACACTGTTCCTGTATTAAATATTGAGGTCTCTCCGTTCACTGCTGAATTGCCTGCATTCAGTTTTCTTATACCAAGGGAAGTCAGTACGCCTAGTTTAAGAGTACCAATGGTTGGTTTCTCAATTCCATCATACACACTTGTGCTGCCCTCTTTGGAACTGCCACTTCTTCATGTACCATCTACTCTTCGTAAGCTGACCCTTCCCAAATTTAAATTGCCCAACATTCAGAACACCATCAATATTCCTGCTCTGGGCAACTTAACCTATGATTTTGCATTTAAATCAACTGTGATCACCTTGAATGCAAATGCCGGGCTGTACAACCAAGCTGACATCGTTGCCCGATTTGGTGCTTCTTCAACCTCTGTGTTTGAAGTTCTTAAATTCAAGCTTGATGGTACAACAAGTCTGACAAGAAAGAGGGGTCTCAAACTGGCCACGGCACTATCACTGGACCATGTGAATGTTGGGGGTTCTCATGACAGCACTGTGAGCCTCACAAAGAAGAATATGGAAGCCTCTGTGTCAACAAATGCCAAAGTGAACTTACCAATTGTTAGTGTGGATTTTAGTCAGGAACTCCTTGGTAACAGCAAGTCAAAACCCAATGTTGCTTCAAAAATAAAATTAGAGTATAATTTCGATGTGCCCCAGATTCCTACAAAGGGCAAGGGAAGTGTTGAGCAAAATCTTGCTTTGGAAGGACTTACATCATACTTCTCCTTGGAGGCATCCACCAAAGGAAAGATTGATGGGACCATGATGCAGACTCACAAATTCACAGGAACCATTAATAATGAGGCAAATGTCTACCTCAATGCCAATGGCCTGCGGTCAACCATGAAAACTGATGCCAATTCAAAGGTAGATACCAAAAAGACCAAGGTCTGGAACTTTGAGATGAATGAGAATGTGGCTCTGGAAGCATCTCCACGCCGCATTTATGCAATGTGGAATTACACCAGCAACAATGAAGCCATTGCTAAATCCTTCAACACCAAGGGCAAACAAGTAGCCAAAGCAACTCTAGACCTGGTTCCATCAATGTTGTTAGCAGATTTTCAGATTGACATTTCTCAGCCAAGCAGTTTTGCTGAGGAAGCAAGTATTTTTGAAACCCTTACACTCAGTGTCAACTCTGACAAACAGAAGTTTACCTGGAGCGGTAAGGAACAAATAACATCAAAAATCCTTGCCTATGATTTGCTTTTGTCAAATGATGAGTTGGAGGTGCGATTTGATGTGAGTGGATCTGTGCAAGGCCATGTCTCCTTCTTGAAGGATGTAACCATACCAGTTTACGAAAAGAGCCTATGGGATGTTCTAAAGTTTGATGTAACAACCAGTGAAGAGAAGTTGCAGTTCCTGAAGTCTTCCACCTCCATTGTTTACACTAAGAACAAAGATGGATATTTCTTCCCTTTGCCTGTCAAGGCTTTAGAGGATGGCTTTACAATCAACATTCCAGAAATAACCTTAGAAGTCCCTAAATGGGTGAAAGACCTCCCACAGACAATTCAAGAAATTGACATTCCAACTGATAATTTCCAGTTCCCTGACATTATTTCCATCCCTTCTGTGATCACAACACCAGCTTTCAAAGTTCCTCTGACCTCTCTCCAGGTGCCATCATATCAAATCAACTTTAATGAGCTTGAAATTCCCAAGAAGATCCGCACGCTTCCATTTGAACTGACTCTGCCTCATTTGCCAAAAGTGAAATTCCCTAAACTCAATGTAGGTGCTGAATATCTCGATAATGTGAAATCCAAACTACCCCACTTTGTAGTTTCAGTGCCTGAGTTTGACATCACCATCTCTTCATTCACCCTTCCGAAAACATTCACAATTGGAACCAAGGAAATCCATCTGGATAACATTGTAAATCAGATATCCAACTTTGACCTACCAACTATCACAATTCCAGAACAGAAAATTGAAATTCCAGATCTCTCAGTCCACTTACCTGCTGGAGTCTTCATTCCCCTGTTTGGTGCCCTTTCTGCCACTGTTAAAGTGGAATCTCCAGTGTACAACGTGTCATGGACCACAAGCCTTGAGAATAAATCTCCCTCCTTCATCTCTTCAGTCAAGTCTTCCTGCAGCTCTACAATGATGTTCCTGGAATATGATTTAGAAGGTAAAGTCATATTGATAACATTAAGCAGAACTTACTTATAATAGAAATGTATTCTTATTTTTTTCAGTTATTTGCATTAAATTGTACTCTGGTTAGAATACTAACAATTGAAAATAACATTGCATTAAGCAATATAGAATAAACCTGCTTTTCAATGTGATGCAGGAAACATGTGTGCCATGAAATCAGTAACAGCTGTACCTTTTCACCTTTTACAGCTATAATTGTAATTTGTAAATATGACAAAATAAATTCCCGTTGATCATAAAATGCAGAGCCAATTAATGAAGTGAATGTTGTTGTTTTCTCACAGCAAGTACAACTACAACTTATCAAGATGGAGATTTCGACCTGAATGGAAAATGTACCATTTCCCACAAAGACTTTAGCCTTAACGAGCAGCATCAGTACACTCTTCACGGTCACAGGTAATGCATCTGAACTGGTGTTTTATATGTAGTGTTATACTTACTATGCAAATTAATAACTACTTGACTTGAATAATATATGTTTGATTATGCAAACTATAACGTGATTTTCATGTGTTGTGTTTTTCAGAATGAAACGCCAGAGTACTCCTGATGCCGGGTAAATGTCAATTACAACTCTACAGTATTAGTAAACAAAACAAAACAAAATAAAAGACGATCAAATATGGTTTTGAGATGCTGAAAAAATCAACAATCAGACAAAAAGTATTAAATGCCCATTGGAATTGGAATGTTATAAATTTCACCCATATAATTGTGGTGTGATATAACAGGTAAACAAGTATCAGGTCTCCCTTATGGACTATAACTTTAGGAACAAGGGCTGGGATTAAATCAAAACTTTGACCCACCCGTTAATAGTAAACTACAGAACTGTGCTCAGTTGCAGCTTCATTTTTAGTTAGATGGTACTTTCTTCTAATCATAAATGTAACCGCTATAATGTAGGTTTCTATTAGCGGGTGGGTCAAAGTTTTGATTTAATCTGTTTCATGGACTATTCAAATAAAACAGAGACTTCAAAGAGTAAGAGTTTTTTTTTTTTTTTTATTGAGAGAAAATTAAATTGGCGTTATACCTTTAAAAACTGTCTTGAGGGAAAGTGCATGTGTATGTCTTCAATCATTTTGTTATTTTAAAATGTATGCCTTGCTTTGCAGAGCGTCCCGCCAGTCCCTGATTGTTGACATCACCAGCCCAACATTTGTGGACGTAAGTGTCCGTTATGTGGCAGTCAAGGACTCAATCACAGCCTCGCTGTCTTCGCCGTCTGCTGGCTTCCTTGGTTTCCTCCTGGAAAGGGATGCCCCAGAAGGAGTGCACACAAGTCTGTACTGCCGTTACCCGGTAAGAAGCATATATGCAAAATAATTCTTATACAAATTATATAAGTATATAAAGACCTCTTTACAACTGTCCATATGTTTATTTAATAGTTTTTACATGTGACCAAAAGAAAATGTCTATCAGAGAATGTGTTGTTTTGAAAAATATAATTCAATGTTGATGAACTATTAAAAAGTAAAAACAGGGACACAAATGTGACTGTTAAAATAACATGATTGTAATGGATCTTAAATTTTATATTAATTACCATTTTTGTTTTTTTATGTTTTTTAACAGTCCTCTCCTGATAAGGATGTTAATATTCTGGATGCAAAAATGAATTTGAAAAATCCCCAAAATCTCCACATTGAAGGTGACTGGGACGCTCAAGTTTCTTATGACATACTGGCTGGTTTGAAACGGAGAGTCCCCAGAATTATGTCTGCTGTGTACCAGTGTATTAACAAATACCACCGCGAACATTTTGGAATGGATATCAACAGAGCTACACGAAAAATGAAAAATGCCATTTCAGATACTATTGAGACATCCTACAGAGATTTTCCCCTAAAAATTAGCCAGCTGCAGAGTGAGTTTGAACAGCTAAACGATAAAACCAGGAAAATGTATAAAAGGGTGGCCGATAGTTTGGGCAGTGTAGACCTACAACAGATAAGAAGCAAGTTTTATGACAGAACAAAAGACGTAATTCGACAATATCAGAAGAAAATTAAGGACTTGCTTGATGCTGCCATCAAATTCCTTAGAGAGACAAAGTTTCAGTTACCTGGTTATGAAGAAAGATTTACAGGGCATCAAATCTACATGAAAGCCACCCAGTCTGTCATGATGTACATTGACCAAATTATGCAAAAAGTAGATCAGTACCTAGAAGAATGTACAGATGCATTATTAGACTACATCAAAAAGCTTGAGTTTAAGGTGCCTGGTACTGACCAAACCGTATCTGGAAAGAAGCTACTGGATGATCTTAAAATAGTCTTAAGAAAAGTCCAGGATAAAGTAAGAGAAATTGTGAAGAGCCTTCAGAAAATTAGCCTTGAGAAAATGCTTCAAGAATTTAAAGATTTTCTGCAGACTTGCTCCCAGAAAGCTGAAGAAGTAATCACAGCCTTGAAATCCCAGAATCTAGAAGAAATGAAAACACGAGTCCAGGGGATGTACTCTGATGCCATCAATTCACCCACAGCAGAGAAAATTAACGAAGCTCTGAAACAGATACAACAAACTGTAGCTGTAGTGCATGGGTGGACCAAGGAAATGCTGAATTTAATCATGAAAAATCTTGAGAAGGCAAGTCTATACATCAAGTCCCTCAGAGAAGAGTATCTGGACACTAACATGGTTGGATGGACTGTCAAATACTATGAGATTGAGGAGAAGATCATTGAGTTGGCAAAGGCTTTTGTAGTGTACATGCAAAATATTCAAATGGTGGTTGGAAGTAAGGGAGAAGAGTTTTTCAGTTATGCCAAAGACCTGGTTGTCGATGCAGAAGGAAGAGGACGACAGATATCTGATGTGATAAATAGGGTACAAGAGAAAATCAGTGAATGGAGTGTCGATGCCAAAAGATCTGCTGGCGCACATGTAGACCTAGTCAAGAGGAGAATCCTAGAGGCCTATGACCAAATGTCACTTGACAATGTTACATCTGCTTTGGAAAAAATTATACAATATATAACTGACGCATATATGTCAGTTTACAGAGAAACCCTATCCTTTATTCAAGAGCTTTCAAAAAAGGTGAAACCATACGTTCAAGTCAGTGAGGGAAAGTTTAAAATCGATTTCCCTCTTCCCTCTGGATTCCCTTGATGTATAAAGCACAACCATCTAAATGGGGAAAACTGCTCAATTAAACAAATCCTTGCTTCAGAACAAAAAGGACACTTGTTATTGTAAACGCATAAATCCTCTTCCTTGATGTATTTAACGGTATTATTCTGACAACCTTCTTTTAAAAGCTGTTTCTGTTTTTTGTTTTTATTTTATTTTTTTGTAAATTAAATATTATAATCATTTAGGTTATTCTAAGTGTGCTGAATGTCTTAATAAATAGCAATTCTTTATTAAATCCTGTTTCCATGTATGTTTTCCATACTGATGACAAAGTGATCTTACTCTAAATGAAGGACATTAATAAAGAAAATATTCACAGCACAAAGTATTTTACATCTTTGTGACCATTGAACCCAAACTCGGTGTGCAATAAACATAAACACAAACAGATCATTCCACTTCAAAGTTTAAGATATAAGGAGGTGATTTACTATGGGGATTAATTGTGAGATGGGCTTTATGGGCTCTAATTCATTATTTCCTTCAGAGATTAAAACAAAATACAAAATTAAGAGATTAAAGACATATATATATATATATATATATATATATATATATATATATATATATATATATATATATACTTCTATAGTGGTGGCATTCCTTTTCTTGCATTTTTACATCACATTAAAGAAGAGTATTAGGGCAGTACCGAGACTTTCTTTTCTACAATTATTTTCATACTGACATTTACACTAGCATTTCATGTGCTATGATGGTTTGACACTTTTCTGGAGATTTTAGGGAACAGTTAACGTTTCAATAATGCATTGTCTCATCCTTCTGAAGAATTTCCTTTGTCCCGCCATTTGATGGTGCTATAGACAAAGCCATAACCAGGCAGTTTGTTCAGCTCCTGTAGTCTGCTTAAGATACATTAATGGCCTTTTGGCTTCCCATTATGTGTAATACATTCCCTTTACTTATTTCCCCTGGATACCTGGTAGGAGACTGTACCCCCCTGATATTTCATATACTCTCCAGATCTGGCTCTGTAACAAATGTTGCTAAGCAAGGGACTGCCACCTGTGAAGAATCTGAGGTCTGGAGGTGCACTGAAGTGTGCGGTTTTCCCACAGTAGTGTTTTAAGAGGTTATAGATCATGAGAGCATAATAGGCAGAACATTAGGTCACTTGTCTCACTTACAACAATCATCCATTTTAATATGGGTCAGGATAGCTTTTGTGTGTGTGTGTGTGTGTTTGGTTTTTTAACGCCCACCAATATTGTGTCTATTGATGAGACTGATCCCTCTCTCCCTAATTAAATTTATTTTAAACACTTAGCACTTAGCAGTTATTAAAGTGTGCCACACATCTGCCAGCCCGTTTGGGAGTGAAAGCCTCACTAGTACAATCCTGAGATCGTCGACATAACGTTTGAGTGACATCCCACTGAGACACCACCAGGAATCAAATTAAGAAAAGTATAACACAATAAGAGCACGAGAATGGGCATTAATAACCTGTTAAAGAGTGAAGGCTTGTTTTCTCTGCTGTTCAACCATTCAACTCTGATGAAAAGCATGAGTATTAAATAAAGGAACAGCAGCACACACTTCTTTTAAACAAAATAGGCATGCTCTTTGTGAAATTAAAACATGAAGAGGGTTGCTCTTATACCATACAAACACAAAAATATATCAGACACAAACACACAAAGACAAATACTGCTCTTCCTACAATCAGTGTAATGGCCTAGTTGTCAACTATTGCCTAGGATAAGAAACTGATCAAATTAAATTAAAGTCACTTAACTGACTGACATTCCCATTTTTACATTTACATTTCATCAGTTGTGTTAAATAAAATACCATTTTGCACATTTCCATTATGGACTAACCTTCTGCAGGCTTTTGTTATATTCTTTCGAAGATGTAGAAGAATATGATTTCTCAAGCTGCATGTGATTTATGGTCATAGTTGTAAATATGTTCACAATATTAGGAAAATATAAAGTTTCAAAAATCACTTCTAACTGAAGCTGGACCGGACCTTTCTACGACTGCCCAAAAAACCCAGTAATAATCTGGATGTGAATGATTCCCCAGCTTAACACTAAGGTAGTTAAAATCATCCAATCTATCTAAGATTTAATAGCCTAGACTTTGGATTTTATTCATCTCAGCATTTGCCAGCATTGACACAAAGGTGAAGCTGCGGAAAATGTAGCATTGTTACGTTTATTAGCCTTCCTTTAGCCAGAGCAGACATTAAATGCTCTTTCAGTATGTCAGAATAATGTGTGCACTCCGAGGAGTCTGGCCATCACTGTCAAGAACCCAGCCGTGACAGTTTTATTTCCTCAGACTGCTTATTGGGCCAGGCTCATTCCTGGGCCTTTTTTCTTTTATTGCGATTTCAAAATTATAAAATGAAAAAACTCAAGTCATTAGTGTTCCAATCCTGGTTACAGGCAACTTGTAAAAGTAATTTTATAGCTCAGAAACAGTGCCTAACTTTAACGATAAGTGTATCTGTCCTTCCTTGTAGGAATGAATCCAATAGCATACCTTGTTCCTAAGATCAACAGACTGAGGACGCATTCGGGAAAAGTTCGAAATTACAATAAAATACGATTGAATCTCTCTACCACCTTATTATACAAGGGGCTGCAAATTACATGTGTTAAATGCTTTATAATTTAGAACACATTAAAAAATGATATTTGATAAATTATTATTGAACAAGCACTCACTGACATTCACATATATTCATATATATTCACACTTGATAAATCTAATATCCTGCTCTAACAGATTTCTTTATGGATCTTTTCTAGAGTGTCCAGTTGTTACCAGCAACTCAAAATAAACGTCTAAGAAAGGACCAATTAGCCAATGCCTACTGGGTAAACATGTACAAGTTAAACCATAATGTAAAATAAAAAGAATGCCTCAACAAATAATAATAAGCACTGTATCATGGCGTACTCCCTCAGACAGTTTAACTTCTGGACTTCTTCAAATTTGGCTCCTAAGCAAAGCAACAATCATTTCCCCTGTAAAATCTATTTTCCAAAATATACCAGGTTAGCATTAAGAAATTATTTTTCTTCAATGACTAGAAATACACTTCTGGGGCTTTTATATAAAGGGCAACATGATGCTGAAGTATTTCCCACAGCATGTACAATATGCTAAAATGACTTAAGGGTTATATATTCTAGACATTATATGCATACTCTTTCATTACTCACATTCAAAGTTCCAGCTATCATAGCACAGACAACTAATTGCTTTTCCGTATTCCTTATTCATTTATGAGGTGGATTGTTCTAGCTGTGGTTTGTGCTACAAACGCAACAATAACAAATTAAAATGTGCCATACAGAACACAATCCCACACAAATAAGGTGCCATGGCTATAGTATCAGCCCTTTGTGTACTTGTGGCATCTCACCTAAAATCATATTGTTAACCAACGGCTGCTAATCATTCAAGTCATCAGAGGAGCATAATACGTGGTTGCTAAGCTGTTGCTGACTTTAAAACACATGTACATACCCACACAGACACAAAGGCAAGAATGCTTCATGGAACAAAGTACTAAAACTGCATTACTCCCTTTTCTGTATCATTTCACCAAGAAACCATTAAACGTAAGTGCTGCCTTTGAAACTGTTAAGGAGACGCTGATGTATGATACACAGTAGGCCAATCTGTGCCAACACTAATAGATTGCTGTTTGAAAGCAAATCCCTGTGAAGTAGAAAGGCCTTGTATGTAATCAACCACAACCGAACTGGTGAGCTACTTGCTCTTCGAATGTACGTTAGCCCTGTGTTATTCTAACTAGATATGACCTGACTGGTAGTCTAAACAGGATTATCATTGAGAAAAACACCTAATACATCACACGGTAATTCAGAGTTGACTCACAGCAATTAGGAAAGGATGAGGAGAGTGCTTTTTCACACCCACTGTATTTAACTGAATTAACTGAATTTTCTTCCCTATACAACCAGTCTGATGCCTGTTGAAATACAACAGTTAGTAAAAGACTTGTAACACTCCCAGAGCTGGTTAGTTATCCAATTAAAAGACTAATTATTCTTTCAATCTTCCACTTCAAATGACAGCCATTTTAGGATAGCTTGTTTATTTTTAGTTTTCTTTCAGTTTTTATATTAAAAAGAAATCAGGATAATTGTGTCAGATTTGCAGGGTTGAAAACAGTTCTAAAAAAGCTTGCCCTCTGTGTCACTTTGTGGAGATGGTTTTGGAACAATAGCTCATTTCATCACTTTATTAATGTGTACAAGACATCCGATACCATTTTGTGTTTTTGCACATGTTTACAATGTTAGACTTCAAGCTTATTGGCACTTGGGAGGTTGTTTGGAGATTAAAAGTGGGAAATGCCAGGGGAAACATAAACGTGTCTGGTTTGCAATGATCCGTGATTCATGAATGAATAATTATTCAGGACAGAGAGGAGTCACCTTAAAGGCAGTGTGGTTGTTGTTGGTAATAATGGTTAGTAAAAGGTTAACATTTCTTTCAATGCATTCGAATAATAATTTACAAGACAGTAAGTAAGATATTTTTATATTTGCACAATCTTAATGTGAAAGTACGTAAAGCAGATAGAAAATAACTATTGATTAAACCCCAGATTACATTTCTGCCTTGGTTATGGCCTTCTAAAGACTTTTGTTCTGAAACACACTATTTGAATCCATTGCTAGACCTGTAGAATTATTTCCATTTGGCATTTCTATCATCCATTCCAAGCTGACATTTACTTATACAAGAACATGAAAATTGTAGGAGCCAGGACAGTGCACTAACAAATCTTGAGAAGACAACATATTAGTAATTATAAGGTGTATATTAAACCTATTCACTATAATTTCATAAATATAGTACAGATGCATTGTCTTACAAATGCTGCTCAAAACACATGTCCAGTGTTTAAAATGTATTTAGTTTTAATCTTGTAGAGTATTAAAAAAAAAAAAAATGAAAGCAGTTGTGTTCATTACATGTATGTTGAAGAAATGCTTTACACATTCTTATTCAGTGGGACACTTCAAAGAGGAATTGTTTTACAACACTTCAGGAGAAAGGAGGTACAGAATGAAGTTTCACTCTGTTCACGTCAGCACTCAAAGATGACTGGATGGTCTGAGCAGAACTGACCAGTGTGAAAACTGGAATCCATAAGACAGAAGTCTCAATCTCAATCCCTGGAGGGCTGTGTGTATTTTAGACCATCAACTGTAAAATACCTCGCAATATATTTTTTAAATATATCAAATTGAATAATTAATTAGACAAATGAAGTATTGAGGACTCAGTTGGAATGAAAACCAGCAGACACACAGCCCTCCAGGAATTGAGATTGAGACAACTGCCATAAGGACTTGGGAAGAGAAAAGATTCAAACACTAGCATGATAAAGTGTCCGTTAAAATTCAACTACAGGTTGCAGTTGGTATAATCAGGTTCAACTCCTAATTATCCACTTAATTACATTTTAAAAAGTGTTTTAATCAACAGCAGAAGCAGAAGACGATTCCCTCATTGCATTTTCTTGCAGTTGCAAGAAGAAAACAAGAACAGGACACCTAGTTACTGTAAAGCACAAGCTGTCCTTCACAGTTTACTGTAATAACACTCACAAATAGTCAAACCTTTGTGGCGTAAGTGATTTTTTTTATCTCATGCAAAGGCCTTTTGTCTGTCTGAAACAATGCCCACAACCTCATTAAATGTTAGAGACAATGATCCCTTTGTGTATAAAAGAGCATGAAGCAAGGACAAAGTATATTATCTTGCAGGTGGTGAAGCCATCGCGTTTAAAGAAAATCATGTCTTACTTTGCTCATAAGTCTGCATAAGTTATGACCTTACAGTCAGATCAGATGACTGCTTCATTGTGGTTATACATTAATGTTCTCAAAAGTAGGCCAAGATGTGCCTGTGGCGCCTGTTAATGACCACCATTGTTGAACCATTGTTATCCCAATGTATCTGCAAATATCTAAACTCTGTTAGGATACAACAGAAATATTCAGGTGTCTTTCAAACATCTTTCAGGCCTGCAAATTATGAATTGGAACCACCTGTATCTCTTTCAGAGATTTCAGAATTGTTTTGTTTTGTTTTGTTTAGAAATTCGACAATCAACCATTTAAATCCCAACTTGCAAACCATGAAGCCAAATTCTTAGGAGAACATGTATTTAAACCTTTCAAAGTCATTTAAGCAGAGTTGTACTTAGAATATCATCATTGTTTTCCTTTCAGTCTGACCATGCTTGAAAATGACTGGCACAACAATTCTAGAAAGAACCAATGGGATCACTCCATTTCAAGCCAAATGGTAGTTACTGGGAGCTTGAGAGACAAATGTTTTGAAAGCAGGTCTGCTTAAACCTGGGACTATGGGGTACGGTGCTGTTTGAAAAATCAGTGGCCAAAAGCTTATGGCTAAGTTCCAATCAAATGTTCTTGGCCAACCAAGGCTCATATAATAGCATCATTGAGAGAGCCAGCTAGTGTGCTGGGGTGATGTCTTATCAGGTTTTAGCTGCCTGGTAGGTCTTGGCAACATCTACCAGAGATTTTCTAAAGGCAAAATTGGTTGCATGAGTACATAAGTGCACAAGGAGATGGAGGATGGGTACAATACAATGAAACCTCCACATAAAAGTAGCAATTCCCATTATGAATCAGGAAGCAGAAACCCAGGTGATATATTTAATTCAGGCAACACTGAGGTTATAGTTTGCGTGTATGATGGTACTGACAAATAAAACATGAGAAAAATATTCTATAAAGCTATTAACCTGACCACACACTGTCTTTAATGTTTTCTGATTGTTGCAAAGTAATGTAATATGCACATTTCATGGATCCATCTCTGGAATTACAATATATATCAAATGCAATTCAATGCTATTCTATTGTATTAAATAAATGTTTAATTCTCTGCATTTTGTTGTTGGTGAACATATGTATGTAGTTTTATAACATTATTTTACAATGTTCTGACAACACCCCCTGGAGTTGGTTAACTGGGATGGAAACTTGATGTCCAAGGATGTGAAAAGCTTTTTTCCCCCAGAAAAATGTTGGAGAGTTAAGCTTTCTGGTTGGATTACGTTCCGCAAGTCCTTTTAAAGGTTACAGTACAGTACTGTTCAATAACCATCTGGACATCTGAATGTCAGAACATAAACGGGCAGACATTCACCTCTCTCTGGGTAAGCTAAAGCATGAAAGCATATAGCCATTCATCCACTGTGACTAGAGTTCATTTCCCTTACAAAGGACTTCACATTAAGAAAGCAAGGATACACATTAAAGGTGGTAACAGAAAAAACACAATTTCACAGAGTTATTTCCACAAAGACATGAGACCTTTTCCTTTCATAATTCAGTTCTCCGGAATCCATTGATTATTTTTATTTCACCCATGCAGAAACTTAGTGTATCCTTTATTTACAGTATGCAGCACAGTCTCTGGTATGCAATACACTTTAATTCAAATTTCGGCTTCTACAGAAAGCCAAGGCCTTCATGGACTTGACCTCAGGCAACACAAAGGCAAGGCCTGATTGCCCTCTACTCAGTAGTATACTTCATTTATCATTGCTGTAGACATCAGTTATTTTCTGGCACGAAGACTAAATTAGTCTAACTCATAACCTAGTAGAATTTGTGAAAGAATATATGTCTTTCAACAGAGGTCAATTTGTTTAGGTTTGCAGTTGTATTACATCACCACGGTTAAACTTGAAAAGAAATGTAAATGTGGTGACAAGCCGGTGACATTTTAACAAGGCAACAACAGAATATCTGGTCAATGGCAAAATGTATAACCTGGCGTTCATCAGCTCCTGCTATTGCAGAAGTTAAACATCTGCCGGGAAGAAATACAAATATGGCCATCACTAATTGGAAAGATATTACTATACAACTACTATTACTAGTGATATTACCAGTAAATAACAGGAATAGTTGCTTTGAAGCACAATGTTGAGCTCATGACATATACACCCTTTTGATTTTAATAAAGGGAAGGAAGTCATACATTTTTTTCCCCAGAAACCTTCCCAAACATCTAAGACAATAACAATACGTAGCTGCCAGTTTTTTTATAATGCACCACATGTGCCTGATCAAGGCCAAGTTGCACACTACTTGGCTTTATTTCCTTGTCATGTATTTAATTCCATTTGGACAATTAAGAACACAGTATGTCAGCAGTGAATCACTTCTACTGAGGACGTTTAAATAGTTGTTTTTTCCTAAATAGTTTTCACATGCCAATATTGTGTCTGTGATAAACAGTCATATGGCATGACATGGATTGATCCTGAAACTCATACAGTCTATAGTAGGTTTCTGTTCTCCTTGGAATTTGGTGGCTGTTATCAAACCAGCTTTATTTCCCAAGATGCAAACATCTAGGAGCAGCATAGCATATGAGCAAAGCTAATCTTTTTGAAGGCTCCTTTTTAAAAATGATAAACCGGAGCAATTGATTTGGACAATTGAGACACATGGAAGTCAAGAGACGAGATGTATGGCTCAAGTTCAAGCTGTTAGCAAACAGTTACTATTATCATTGGATCCATGAGAACCTCTGTGCCCTCCCGCGTGTCCGTTATCTGATGTTTGTATTGCCGAACCATGCTGTTTGGAACTTAACAAACATATATTAAAGGGAAGACGCGGGTCCGTAGTTACGTGTATTTTATTTTTCTTATACAGCTTAGTCATCCTGTTTCAAGTAAAACCAGATGTTTGTTTAAAGTGAAAGCCAATCATTTCTTTTAATTATGTTCACTGGTTAGGCCACCAGGAATATCCATATGTGCACACAATGATCCTATTAAAATCAAAGACATCATCACAGAGAAAGCAATCAGCAGCCCAAAGACCACCAAATGACATGGCCTGTGCTGACCTAGGGATCTTGCCAGTTAGGCACACTGTTTTATTTTTTGTCTTTCTTCAATAAGCATGCCAAAAATGCAGCGTATTACTAGAATTTGCCAGTACCCCGTTGTCTCCTTAAAAAACACCTTCCACATGGATATGGCTATGTCCATAATGGGCTTAGTCTGTAGCTAACAGGTCATATAAAGTGTAAGTGTGCCGTAGCCCCAGATTGTTTGCAATCAGAATGGAGTGGTGCTCATGACTTCATCAAGTGCTGAAAACAACTGCGGTGGGTCTTGGATTTTTGTTTTGTTTGGTTTGGTTTTCTTTTTTCCTACTAAGGTTAAAAGGTGCACCATTACAAAACTATATTATTAACAGATTTATGTAATTCATACTGCAGTCCAGAAGCTCAATGCATTTCTGAGCAAGTTTACAAATACCAGATACAACTCATTACCAGGCCTTTTAAAGAATTTAGATAATCCCCCAAATAGATCTAGGGCATCCACTTGTGAAGCTCACCTCAATTTTCCAGGGTCCTTCAGGAAACTGCCAGCTAATCTGTGATTTCTTAGCCAGGTTCCAGGGTTTGACTTTTTTGGTGGGTGGGTGTTTATAGCTGGTTCCTCATAGCAGTGATGCTATTGTAGGTTGACAGTTCACTGCCCATCATTCACTTCAACCACAGTTTGTAAATGTAAAAGAAAGCTTAACAGATTGTAACCTAGCAATGTTGGAAAAGAGCTGGTTAAGTGCCTATAGGGGTAGACTATGTTTACTATGAGTAATTGCAGTTCACAGGTGTAGAAATAATTTGCCTATTCTTGTCCAATATTTTTATATTTGATGCCATTGAATTGCTTTAAATAATAAAATTGTTTTATATTGATGTGTGTATATATATATATATATATATATATATATTTTTTAATATTTAACTGATTTCCAAGAACATCTTATGTCTGTTAAAATAGAGCAATAGCTATTGACTATAAATTAAGTTGATTAATTCTGAACGAACCTGCTATTAAATTTTTACTATAGGATGACCTGACTGCAGTGAGGGATGGATTAACAATATACCTCGGGATTTTGGCTCCATGAGTGTGAAGAACATCGATTCCACTTTGCTTCAATCCCTCAGTTTAGTAATGCCAGGAAATAGAGTGGAGACTGAATATTAAACTTGAGAATTGATGTGTTCTTTAAAAAAAGTAGAATGTCAATCGTCTGAAATAGTTCACACACCATGTTTCACAGTTAACCTGTGATTCTCATTAATATATTTGTGTCATAGCATTGACATTCACCTGAACAATTCATTTTGTTAAAACGGTAATCTACTATTTAAAGATAAATTAACAAGATTAACACTTAAGAACCCAGTGTGGCACATGTCATAAACTTTTAATTGGCTTGACATTAATATATGATCTCAGTTTTACCAGACCTCTGTATGTGACAGATATATCACACTGGTTTCTTAAGGGTCATAATAAATTGCAAATGATTTGTGTTTAGTATGTTTTCAGGTGTTCTAGGCTGGTTAATGTCATTGGAAAAAAAGCATTCAAATGATTCATGAATAACACAGCAGTGACTAATCGGTTACTAATTAACACTGTTAAAAGGCACAATTCACATTTTCAGCCCTCATTAATTTGCCCTGTAATCAAAGTCTGTCTCGTTTATCTGAGTACATGTTTATATCTGTGGGTTTTCCCCAGTGATAACCTTGACACCATATTGTATACACTTCACAAGGTGTTGTGTGATCAATGGACATTAAACCACTCTTGTCTGTTTATATTTAAAAAAAAATGGTGCAGAAAGACAGAATACCTTAGAATTGTAATGAATTCCAAACAAAGTTTATAGATGTATTATTATGATGATGATGATGTTGGTGATGATGAAGCTACCCATGTATTGGTACACCCAGGCCATGTATCTTGCTGAACATGTGTAAACTTTACTAGACCCATGGTATCATTTTGCTGCTGGGATTAACTTGTCACATCACCCGATCATCTTAGTTGTCTCTCCCAGGTCCGAGGAATGCAAAGCCAAATAACAGGCCTATTTAAGACCTAATAGGACCTATGTCCTATTTAAATGGCGAGACATTGTAAATACACAGGAAATATCTACTATGAAAGTTTCCCTTGAGGAAGGTGTGTTAATTATATCTCAGTGTTGGGAAGTGGACTATGTTGTGCAAAAACACCACATACAACCACACAGTATTTTATTTCCATTGCAAATCATAACCATTAACCAAACACATGTTTGCATTGCACCCAGTGAGGTATTATATCACTCCTTTCAGTCCAAATTTATTTATTTAGGTGTTGTTTTTTTATAAGAAAATATGTAGGCACTCATAAAATATCACTGAGCTGCAAGATGTCACTTAAAACTGTAAGTACAATTCTGCATCATAAAAAACTTAAGAATTTGAAATGGAAACATTATTGACTTTATGGCAATTGCACCTACGTTTGTAGGTGCAGATATATGCTACTGATATGTAATTAATGCAAAATGCACTGGTAATCTGGGTAAGTAATCATTATTAATACAGTTTTCAACATATTTGTTTGTGATAAAATCACAATGTTTAAATATTTTTATGTGACATACATATTGGAATTTTATATGGTTATCTTGAGTTTATTTGTTATTTTCCAAGAACAAAATAATCAAAGTTGATGAGTGATAAATTCACTAGATGACATTCATTATCTGATAGAATACAATACCATGTTTGATAATTTATAATTATTTAGTTTATGTGTTTGTTTTGTTTTGTTCAGCATTTGCTTTTTAAACATATAATTTATGTGAAAACTTAACTATTTATTAATTACTACGACAGTATTTGTACCCATTTTGTGTTATTTGTAGTCAAAATACTAGAAAAACAAATGTTTGGCTAATGTTTTTGTATGGCACTGTAAATCTTTCAAAGCAAGTGGATATGAAAAAAGTATAATTTGGAAAAACAACAAAGAGGCCATTTCAGAATACTACTCATGAGTAACATGTATTAAAAAATAAAAAATATATATTGCTTTGCTTAGGAAGTAGGAAGTGCCATGTGGAAAATAAATGTCCTAGTGCAAAGCTTTATTTTAAGGTTATTTCACTGCTTTTTGTTTCCCAGTACTGTTTCTTCACATGTGCTATATGGACTGTTTCTGGCACCTGATTTATCAAATATATAAACTATTATCTTTGTCAAAACATTTCATGGAAGAAGATCACTTGAGCCTTTTAGGATATAACACATGCTCCCATGAACAATGGGTACTAATGCACCTGTTGCACTAAAATGTAGATAACTATAGCACTGTAAAACAAACCACATACTCCAAAATGTTACAAGAATACAATCCCTTTATGTATAATTTAGTGGTTGTAGATATGGTTGATAAATTACTTTTACATTAAATTAAATCCATAATAAAAAATATAAAACAGAAAAGATACAAAATGATCATGGTTAATTAATTTGTGTTTTATTCTTGTACTGAACGCTTGATATATCTCCAGAACGGAAAGGTGGCTTTACACATCCACAGCTTTTTTGAGTCCCTGATTGAAAATGGATGTGACCTTTGACACCTCCCTGTCAGCAGGTATGCTACCTGTCAGTTCTGAGAGATTTAGTTGATGCCTTTAGGATTTTATAGTTTCTGGGTCACTAAACTGCAATATTTCCTTCAGCCCCTGATGCAGCTGTTGTTTTTCTTGTGCTTCGTTTTGTTGTATTCAGTTTTCTAAAAGGTATGGTTTTAATACACTGGCACAATAAGATGCATTGTGGAAATAACAATGAGAATAAAACATACAGTGTGACAGTCTCTTATGCCATTTCTCATGTCCTATGCACTTCTAGTCACAGGCAGGGTAAGACAGTCGGACCTTAGAGAAAGAAACAATGTGTGCATTCAAAGCTGGTAGAAAAGACAAAACAAATTTGAGATGTGTGCAGAGTGCCTTCCACAAATTAATAATAAAAAGCAGTTTTGTAAATGTCACTGAACCTGATGTAAACAGATAAGGAATTCTTAGCAATGTTGAGACTATTATATATTGTTAAAATACAATTCTAGACAGCAGAAATGCATACATATGCATTTATATTTTATTCATGTAGTCTGGTACAAAATAACCTATAATTTTGAAATACTTATACTTTAAGATACAAATGTAATACTTTTTGAAATGTTTCCCTTTTGCCGAATGGGCAAAGAGGGTATTGTCTATTCACAGTCTTCTGTCTTAATGGATAGGAAGAATTGATATGAGTGAAATGACAGTAACAAATTAGATAAGGTTTTGGGAAATTTTCTCTTTTGAAGAGAAATAACATTTTGCACATGTTTGATCTTATTTATGTATTTATGCATGTTTGTATGTATGCATTTGTATACCTATACATCAATCTATCTAAATAATAATAATAATAATAATAATAATAATAATAATAATAATAATAATAATAATAATAATAATAATAATGTTAAAATAACATAAATTATACTTCTATGTTGAAGGTTACACTCAAATTATTTTAAGAACTATCTGTTTGGTCTAGCTGTTAGAAACTCCCTACTATTACCCACATGTCTGTGCTTTCTTGCCCATTGTAACAGTATTTTTAAAAACCTACTGGGATATAAAAGACCAAAAAACAGAACTCCTGGGACTATAAATTTAAATGGGTCTCACAGTATGAAATAATAAACCAACAAAACAACAACAACAACAACAACAACAACAACAACAACAAACAACAAGTTTTAAAGGAAACTTTCTAAACCAAGATGCAGAAGTGATTAATATATCAGTTAAATTGAGCTGGCATAACAACACTGAAGCTTTCAGTCACATAATAGTGCATTTCTGGAAACATTTGTAATGGATTATTATTCTGTTTCAGTTATAGAAAACGGCTTGCAAACATTAATTAAAAGAACAGGGTTTTGAAGCACTCATTCAAATTTGGATAGCAGTTTTATGTCTCTTCACTTGAAATCTAACTTGCATTCTTTCTACTAAACATGGTTTATTTCCATTTTGCTGTCACTAACACTAACTGAATAAGAATAAGAATGTGAATAACCTGCTTATAACTTGCTTGTTATTATTAAATACAGGTATGTATTAACAAGGGATCAATGCATAGGCTGACTCTGGAAAATTCTGGAAAATGGCAATTTTTTTTGTGTGACTCGACTTCCGTGTGGACCAGTCCAACCCCCCCCAACCCCCCCACCCCCCAGGACCGCACTTCACCAACAGCCAGGGCCGATTTTTTGCCCCAGTCTGCCCCTGGATCCATGGTTCTCATATACAACAATCATATACAATAATCATGTGATAATACATTGGTAATTACTAGTTTATAAACAAACGTTGTGTACCTTAACTTAAGCATTACTGAATGGTGAATGTTTGCCCATTTTCACAATGTTCTGTGTTCTACAATTAAGTAAGTAAAATGTCTACATATTGGTCTGTACCACAGTAAATGCTGGGTGACATTAACTCTGGGTATACACCGATCAGCCATAACATTATGACCACCTGCCTAATATTGTGTAGGTCCCCCTTTTGCCGTCAAAACAGCCCTGACCCGTCGAGGCATAGACTCCACTAGACCTCTGAAGGTGTGCTGTGGTATCTGGCACCAAGATGTTAGCAGCAGATCCTTTAAGTCCTGTAAGTTGCGAGGTGGGGCCTCCATGGATCAGACTTGTTTGTCCAGCACATCCCACAGATGATCGATTGGATTGAGATCTGGGGAATTTGGAGGCCAAGTCAATACCTTGAACTCGTTGTTGTGTTCCTCAAACCATTCCTGAACCATTTTTGCTTTGTGGCAGGGCACATTATCCTGCTGAAAGAGGCCAATGTCATCAGGGAATACCGTTTCCATGAAAGGGTGTACATGGTCTGCAACAATGCTTAGGTAGGTGGTACATGTTAAAGTAACATCCACATGAATGGCAGGATCCAAGGTTTCCCAGCAGAACATTGCCCAAAGCATCACACTGCCTCCGCCGGCTTGCCTTATTCCCATAGTGCCTCCTGGTGCCATGTGTTCTCCAGGTAAGCGACGCACACACACCCGGCCATCCACATGATGTAAAAGAAAACTTGATTCATCAGACCAGGGCACCTTCCTCCATTGCTCTGTGGTCCAGTTCTGATGCTCACGTGCCCATTGTAGGCACTTTCGGCAGTGGACAGGGGTCAGCATGGGCACTCAGACTGGTCTGCGGCTACGCAGCCCCATACGCAACAAACTGCGATGCACTGTGTGTTCTGACACCTTTCTATCAGAACCAGCATTAACTTTTTCAGCAATCTGAGCTACAGTAGCTCGTCTGTTGGATCGGACCACACGGACCAGCCGTGCATCAATGGGCCTTGGCCGTCTATGACCCTATCGCCGGTTCACTGCTTTTCCTTCCTTGGACCACTTTTGATAGGTACTGACCACTGCAGACCGGGAAAACCCCACAAGAGCTGCAGTTTTGGAGATGCTCTGACCCAGTTGTCTAGCCATCACAGTTTGGCCCTTGTCAAAGTCGCTCAGATCCTTACGCTTGCCCATTTTCCCTGCTTCTAACACATCAACTTTGAGGACAAAATGTTCACTTGCTGCCTAATATATCCCACCCACTGACAGGTGCCATGATAACAAGATTATCAGTGTTATTCACTTCACCTGTCAGTGGTCATAATGTTATGGCTGATCAGTGTATATATATTTTGGGCCCATTGTGCACAAGACTGAAAAACAATTATCAATGTTTTAGTATTATAAAGCTGCATATTATTCCCACCTCAGACTCCCATGCAGCTTGTGTTAGAGGACGTAAAGATAGGATTACCCTCCAGGAAAAATAATAGATTCTAACAATTTATTGTTCTGAGAAATGAGTAGTAATAACACATGAACTGTGAGAATTGGTGATGTCAAAGGAAATGATTTCAGAAGCATTTAAATCAATCAGTTTGTTGTTTTTAGTTTACATAGTTCTTCTATGTTCATAATTAAGCTCCTTGCTTTGGGTGCCATTCGTCTGCAATATCACTTGTTCTTCATTGTAACAATCCAAATTTGATGGCCAGTATCATAAGGCTAGTTATAGTTAGGTCAAGTCATTATCTTGATTGCTTGTACCAATAATTCTCCACTACTGTCTGTATTCACACGCGCCTCCCGATCAAACATTTGTCATGAAGTCTTTCACATCTGTCTTGGACTAGGAGAATTCCTCTGTCAGTGCTTCTGCTGAACACTTGTACAAGTATGCCAGCCATTATATAGCTATATACTCTTGGCAAATACACAACTGTGACAAGTTGGCTGCCAGTATAAATATCTTCTTTTATTTCAATGGGTTACCTTAAGATTCGTATTCTATTGTGAAACCAAAGACTGGGCACTTGGTCAATGTGGCTTACAGAAAAAATAACAAAAAAAAGAAAAGAAAAAAGAAAAAAAGGGATTTCTTGTTTTTCCCGCAAACGAGAGGAATCCGACTTTTCAATATTTAATTTTCAAAGGAGCAAGAGGCACACAACATCACATTGCACACAATATTTTACAAGGGATCAAAAGGCGTCTACAGTTTCTCCATGACAGCCAGCATGTTATTTGCAAGGGAAATACTTGTGAGAAGAAGAAAAAAAATCTTCTCCGCTATGGACTTGGAGAACCTAACACCTTTCATATGTTACACAGGGGATTTACAGCTAACACAGTATAAATATTATATTATTATTGGTTGAAGACTTGAATTATTCTCCTGTTCCTATGGTTGTTCTCTTCTTTACAATGTGTTAAATGTTTTCTTTTGGTTTTGTTACTTTTTAAAGGTTCTTGAATTGTCTTGTGAAACCCAGTATTACGACAGTGGGTGTGTAAATCAACCACTTTTTGCTGTGTGAGTCAAATATAAGCCTAATGGTCTACTTTTGGCCTCATCTGTCTTTGTTTCAAATCTTGAGTTGTGAGATTATGCAGTAGTATCCTGTGTGTTATCATCAATTATACTTTTCATGTTTAAAATGTTATGAACTATATGTTTTTTCTTCCTTTCTGCATATTACGTGGTGAAAACCTCTGGATCTACAATAGTAGCTGACGACTGTTTATCACCAGTTCATATTTCATTTACAGACACTGAATGAAAAGAATCAGCATATACACATTATGGGTTGTGTTGCTTAGTGCCCGGACTGGTAAAAGCTTCACGTTGGCAACACAATTTGTATCCTATGAGCTAAGCACCCCTGCTTTGAATCTATGGTTTTTCAATGCAGACTGCCACCAGTGTTCCCCGAGGATTGGACTTTACAGTGAAAAAAACCAGATGACCCAACCATGTACATTTCACAGAATGAGTGCATGTTATCTTAATCTCTCCGGTGCTGGTTTGAGGGACATAGTGGTGAGCTACATTGATGAACGACTGTTGATTCCAAATTGGGAGAGTAAGAAAAAAATCTAATGAAATAAATAACCAAATTGCTTTGTTTTGGTTTGGAACTAGTTTCCCATGTATGTGTGCATGATCTCTGTTAGCAGTCTTTCTTATGGTCATTTTTTATGTTCTTATTATGACTACAGTAATATATATATATATATATATATATATATATATATATATATATCTTACTGTTCTATGTTTCTTGAAATGTGTATATTGTGTGTCACCCTGGGTATTACTTTATATGTTTGTGTTCCCACTGGTAAAGTTCAAAGTTATATTTAAACCCCAATTAAAGTTACACCAGGCCTGCTGTATATGGGGATTTTTTCAAGCAGCTCAAAATGTTTCAAGGGTTTACAATCAAGACAAGATGCCTTGGTCTCTACATCATGAAAGCATTAGATGACATACAATTGTTAAAGTAATGCTTAATATGAATATTAATATGAAGCCTCTGCATATTTATCAGGAAGTTGGAGACTGTGGCTTTGACAGGGGGTTTTATTGTTTTCAAAAAATAAGAAAACAGCTTTGATTTCAACACCTCCACTAACATCAGGTCCTGAGCTCCAAAGAAAGCAGTGATTAGCATCAAACTATCAATCCCCTTCTCTTTGCATGAACAGAAGATAGCATATTGCCAAAGCTATGCAAAAATAGAAACTGAGACTCTTGGACGGATTTCTCAGAGTTTCCTTTAACACCGAACATTGCCAAGGGTCTGAGGGCCCATTCACGGTGCTCACTCACTGCTACATGGCTGCATCTCCAAGGATTCAGGGGGCTTCCTGGAAACGAGAATAGAGTTTTTCTCCATCCAAAGGCATTGATGAATAAGCACATATGGATTGCTTTAAATGTGCAGCATGTATCTTCAGACATATGACAAATAATTATTTGAAACCCATAACTAGATGTTTTGTTATGTTAACTTTAATCTTCCAATTTGGATTCATTGATTGAATTGCTTACTGTCAAACAATTATTTACACAAAATAATCTCTATTGACTGACACACAATTATGTTGCACAACACATTTTCTTTGGGACAAATATTGACACAACTACTTGAGTCAAGCCATCCTTGACTTACAAATTAAAAGAAAAAATGTGCAGCTATCAGTAGTCTATAATAATCAAAATTAAATCATACTTTAGTATACTGCAGTATGCCAGTGCCCCTTCAGCTCTGCCAACAGCTTAATCAATTTCCATACATATTCAAAGTAAAGTACCTCTACTGTAGTGCTTTTAGTGCACAGCTAGCATGCAATTTGGCCATGCTAATGTGGTAATATTCTTAAACTGCATGTAAAAACATTTTTGTGGCATATGGTCCTATATATGTTAATGCATTAAAGATTACAGAGTAACTTGCAGATTTAAAAAATAAATTACCAGGGAATAAAAAAACATCTGAAATATATTTTTGTTCGACACATGCAGCTCAGTGGGGGGGGGGGGGTACTAATGATTAATATTAAAGCATGTCTGCTAGTTTAATGGCACTTTATATTTTATTTTCACATACTCAACTTGACCTTCATAAATATCAGATACTAACAGGTGCTGTAAGTCATGGCATTTAGGTCTCAAAAGAAACTTACCAAGGATCAGATCCATCCGAAGGTAATTTGTGATTTCTAGATTTCTGAGCTCCTAATCTCCTTGATGAAGACACTGCAAAGGTGGAAGAGAATACCAACAGACAGGAAAGGAATTACCATGCTTCGTTGTACTGAACCGAAGACCCTTCAACAAACGAAAAAAAAGTCCTCGGGGGAGGTGGCTGGAAGGCTTGTCATAAAGATATCAATAACAGCCGTCCTCTTCTTCAGTGCAAGATTTAACAAGTGAAGAAAGCTTAAATTTATGTCCAACAATAGTATTTCAGTAGTATACAACCCTGATCGTAAATTGGTGTGAGTGATTAATTGTAATTTTTTTAATTGGCTATTTTATTTTTATTCTCAAATGCAAATTTCCTTAAATTGCATAAATCTACTTGGGCTTGTGTAGTCATGGTCTGGATGGCCTGGATCCATTATATTCTGGTCCAAGCACATATGTGTATTGTACATGGAAGCACTGTATTATTTTCTTCTGAGGGTAATATATCTGGCCAATATACTGTATCAAATGTGCCCAATTCCTAATTTCTGTAAAAACAGCTTACATGGCCCTCATGTGAACTGGAATAGTTGTACCATGTAAAAAGCACAGCAGTTTGCAGAGTAAACTAACCAAGAAACCATTATGGTAACATTTTCAGTAATCAAATGTTTTATGACAGAGTATTATATTAAAATCACTGGATCACTCTTTCACTTTTACAAACTTAAAGCTCTTAAGTGAGCATAGAATCACCAAGTTAGTGACTGAAAATGCTCTGCAGACACGCTGCAGATGTGTGAATTGTGAAAAAAAAAATAACCCATGGAGACTCAGTAACAACAGCACCATTCCCAGTTCTTTGCAGCATTGTAAGATTTATTGAAGTGCAGTATTGGATGACCAACAGGGGGCGAGAAACGCAGGCCACTTTTTCAAAGCCTTACACAGAGTGTGGAGGGAGGGAGGGAGGGAAGAAGCTCATTCAAATATTTATTGGGCTGACAGTGGAGGAAGAACGATATGGGATGTCAGCTTACAGTTGCGGAAGATATTTTTTCCCATTGACAGAGAAAATGAGATTTACACAATCGCAACACCTTCATTGTAACAGCATGTGGGAATCGGACCACGTCAGGGAGTTGTACACTGAATGTGGAATGCATTTAATATTTTTTTCAGTTGCTATATAAACACCATTTATGATTTTCCCAGCTGCTGGCTGAATATTCAAGGTATTTTTTTCCTCAAGTAGGAACAGTGTAGAAAACACACAGATGCATTAAATTAAAAATAATGTTTTTGTAAATTTCATAGATCTTCATCTAAAAGAATAATATCCATTTGACAGTGCTCAGCTGCTACTTAAATCATGTCTTGTGTCTAAAATAGTATGAATGATGAAACAGCTGAGCAAATAACACTGTGTTTTATTATTTATTCTAACTTAGAAGGTGCTTGTTGTTTTTCTGTTGCTTTATTTAACATTCTGAGATATTGCCCTGGGATAACATTTGGGAAAAGCATTTAAATACATACATACACATATGTACATATAAATGTGTGCGTGAGTGTGTATGTGTGTGTGAACACGAAAAACACATTTATTTAAAAATTTGTGTTGGAACTTTGTTAAAAACGATTTATTTCTGAATAAACTACGTCCCTACATGACAGATGCATTTTCTCAGTGATGGGAAACAATGCACTCATCAACAGTGGGCAAAATAGTTTAAGTTAAGTACAGTAAGATCTTCAATATAGTATGAAACATAATTTACAAGACATCCCGTTTATTATTATTAGTAGTATTATTATTATACTTTAAAAGTATCAAAACATCATTGACATTAGATAATATTTTTGGTTCCGTTATGTTGTCCTTCTCTATGTTTCTGAATAATACATGTGGAGTTTTTAAGGTATTAATTATAAAAAGGAAAGCGTTTGTCGTGGGAAAAACACAATACAAATTGAAGGGAAAAGGTTTATTTGAACACCCTCTTTTATGTTAAGCATTCAAGCATCTCTAAACATCCTTTTATATTATCAAACATATTTTAAAGCAAATGTCACACTGCCAGTTTTATAGCAAAATAATTTACTTTTCATTCACTGTATTTGTTCCCTTGCAGTATTAAACCAGTTTTCATAACATTTCAAATACTCTTAATGTTGATGTAACCTTTTTGTTAAACATCATGTAAGGCTTTCTCAAAATACAAAGGGTCCTACTTCCGTATATTTCACATAAAGTGAGTGAAAGGCTCTTCAAGTAAAAGCAAATATGACAGTTTAGTTCTTAATGAGAAGAATTGACAATGGCAGTCCCCAGCACAAGACCAGATGTGTGTTTAAAAGCACATGCCTTGGATTGAATTGCCCTGCAGTCATTATAACTGAAAATTTATAAATCATAAGTTAAACCAACAGCAGAACAACCATATTTTTATACTTCAAAACTTCAAAACTGCTTCATATGCGCTGGTCAAAAAACCTTTTACAGATTAAAAAAAAAAAGAAAAGGCAAATTACAAGCAGGCTGTGGTGACAATTTATCAAACTACCCACAGTAAGCTATTTAATTAACATTACTAGGGACTGATCCTCGGTTATTTGGATTCCCATGGATAAGCTGGCATGTCAGACAATCACAGTTGCTATTGGTTTCAATTTGAATGTCTGAGAGGTAATAAAGACTTGGTTGATTAAATCGTTCCAGACACTTCACAGGCAGGAAATAGGTCAATTAAATCAACCCAGGACACTGTCAGGCTTAAAGAGCAAAGCAATTTTGTCATATTGAAAAGGCACAAATGAGTCAACGTGGTCCATTACATAAACTAGCCTGACTTTAAGGAAGTCGTGATGCTCCTCTGAAGCTCCTAATTTCCCTATGCTTTCACTAACCAATAGCCTGTATACAGATACTGTTAGGAAATGGATCCAACAACATCAAAATGTCACTAATCAGCATTTTCTAAAAAAAAAAACATAATCATTATTATAATTTCAACAGAACAGATTTCAAAGCTGGTACATCTCAGCTGGCCTGATGTGTCTTCAGCATTTTTTTCCAATACAAGATCAAGAAAAAGCATCTTGTCTGTCTTCAAATCCCATCTTTCATGTCTATCACAAAGTAGTGAAGAGACGCTTCATCAGTTCGATACTCAGAATTGAACTCACAATCCCCATGTTAAACTAACAAACAGCACACCTTGCACAACAGTTTTTCGTTTGCTTTCTGTTTGTTTGAAAGCTAATGATATTTTCCATATAAGCGTAATAAAGCGTTTGCGACTTCTTGCCACTCATCCCATCTGGGCCATGCTTGTAAGAGAACACAGATCACACTCCGGCAAGTAAATAGGTTGAAGGAAAGGTGATTTAGTCTAGGACTAGCAGGATTTCAGTTAGTTGTGCCAGGTGGATCCAGTTGGAGCCAGTTAGGTGTGAATTGGGGGCAGGTAGACGAAAGGGTACTGAAAGCTGCTGTTGAGAAAGAGCTGCACTGTTTCTCGGTGACAAAAAAAAGTGAAGCATTTGACCAGGGGACAGAAACCAACAGCCCCCCACCAAAACAAAAAAAAACTTGCAAAATTTAGAAGCATGTGGCCACTACAGTGTCATGTTTGCGGATTTCATTTTTGAACGTTGTCAGCATGCTGAAATCCTAGAGATCAAGCTCCGTGATCTTGAGGCTCAGCTTGTCAATCTGCACTGTATTAGTGATGTGAATTGGTCAATCAGCCCATGAGAGAGATGGTGTGCATGCCAAAACCTAGGAGAGTTGAAACCTTAGAGCAGGACAGTGTAGATAACTGTTGGGTTACAGTAGGTCATAACCGCAAAAAAGGGCGCGCAAAATCCTTAGACACCCCAAGAGCAAGAAATGCCCAACAGGTTCCAACTGATGGACACTGAGTTGCACAGTGACAGTTCAGAGGGTGATGGGAGGGCAGTTGAGCACCAGAGCACCATGGTGCCCACTCCCCCCCAGAAGAGGGAGGTAGTTATAGTAGGAGACTCAATTCTTAGAGGTGTAGATCACACAGTGTGGTCTAGTGATAAGGAGACCCGCATGGTATCT
The DNA here is from genome assembly GCF_036373705.1 of Amia ocellicauda. Taxonomy (NCBI): domain Eukaryota; kingdom Metazoa; phylum Chordata; class Actinopteri; order Amiiformes; family Amiidae; genus Amia; species Amia ocellicauda. The sequence goes on along the minus strand of NC_089850.1, from coordinate 38,057,805 downwards.
TGCCTGCCTGGTGCTCAGGTTGCAGATCTCCCTTAACTAGTAGATGGGCTACTGGCCAAAGCCAGGGGGAATCCACTGGTCATGGTCCACATTGGAACCAGTGACATAGGAAAAGGAAGGGGAGAGGTTCTGAAAGACAAATTTAAAGAGTTAGGAAAGAAACTGAAGAGCAGAACCTCCACAGTTGTTTTCTCCGAAATACTTCCGGTACCACGTGCATGGCCAGGGAGACAGGCAGAGATTAGAAAGTTTAACATCTGGTTGGAATCTTGGTGTAGGGAAGAGGGTTTTAGATTTATGGAGTATTGGTCTTTCTTCTGGGATAGATGGGACCTGTACAAACCGGATGGTGTACATCTAAACAGAAGGAAGGCTAATGCATTGGCAGAGCGTATGTGCAGAGTAATTGAGAATCTTTTAAACTAGGGACTAGGGGGGCAGGGAGCTCTGACAATGTTCTGCTAAGGAAAGAAAACCAATGGAAACTGCTAGTAGGAAAGTCCTGAAATGTTTGTACCTCAATGCCAGGAATATAAGGAACAAGATGTTAGACCTAGAAGCCACAGTGCTGGCGAGTGACTATGATGTTGTAGGAGTGACAGAAAATGATGGGGATGAATACAAGTTGAAAGGATACACACAGTTTAGGAGAGACAGGCAAAATCGAAGAGGTGGTGGGGTAGCATCGTGTCAGAAATGACATTGAGGCAGAAGAACTCAAATTAGATCTTAGTAATGAAACAAAATCTTTGTGGGTTAAACTTTTGAATAAAAGATTCAGAGGATTGGTGGTAGGAATGTGTTACAGACAACCCAACTCAGATATTCAGAAAGATGTTGCATTGTATAATGTAATCAGGACTGCATGTAGCAAGGATGTGGCTGTTATAATGGGGGATTTCAATTTCCCAAACAAAGACTGGGAAAGCCCAGTAGGGACTATAGAACAGAAATAGAAATGGTTGAGATGGTAAATGACTGCTTTCTAACTCAATTTGTCAGGGAACCAACCAGGGAGAGTGTATGCATTGACTTGATCTTTTCAAATGACCAAGATAGAGTCAGAGGGACTCTGACAAACTGTGGTCACAATATGGTTAGCTTTGAGGCATTCTTTCAAAAAACAAGGACCAAGTCTAAAGCAATGGTCTACAATTTTAGAAAAGCAAACCTAGAAGGTATGAGGCGGCACTTAGAAGAGGTAGACTGGAGCACACTGCATACAGATTCAGTTGAAAATGGATGGTTGTATTTTAAGAATATATTACTTGAGGCTCAGGAGAAATTTGTACCAAAACATAGCAAACTGTGGACCAAAAAACAATGGCCAAAATGGTTTAATAGAAGTATGCAAAAAAATATCAAGGGAAAGAAAATGTTGTATAGCGCATACAAAAGGGATGGATATGAAACAAAATACAAAGAATATTTTGAACTGCAAAGAGATCTTAAGAAATGGATCAGGAAAGTAAAAAGGGAAATAGAAAGAAACATAGCTCTTGGAGCTAAAACTAATGCAAAGGTTTTTTTTCACTCACCCAATCCTTGAGATTCTACATGCATCGAAGCGCCTAGTAGAAAAAAGTTTTATGCAATTGAGGCAAGTGCCCCTGTAGCTCCCGGAAACAAAGGCATATGCATTGAGTCTTCGTGATATAGCTCCCCATTGCCCCCCACTAGTAGCATAAAAACGCTGCTTTATCCTATGCTTTCCCGGCCCCCCAGAAACTGGCATTCACTTATTTCAGCCTTACATGTTGCAGCTTTAAACCGCCTGCTCCGCGTCTCCTGAAGCTGCTATTCATCTCGCTTTAGCCTTATTCTCTGAGTTCCGTATACAGCGCTGCATTTGTCACCTTTCATTTGATCCCATGGAGAGGCAAATGGATAGGCTGCATTTTAAACATGCGATGTCTTGAAGGAGCCTTTATTTATACATCTGTGTATTTATTTATGTATGTATATGTAGTGTATTTAAGACAACGTAATAGAATGAGGACAGGTTAATGCGCTCTGTATGGAAACTAGGCGCCGCCTCCAGAAGCCGCAATACACCTGCTTCAGCCTTATTTCTCTCAGCTCCCAGGGGCCGCACACTGCATGTACTAACACTCCTGCTCGGCGCATCCAGATTAGCCTTACTGGTTACAGCCTCCATTTCTCGCATGTTATGTGATCCTATCGAGGGGAAAAATGGATAGTCTACATTTTAAACATGTTGTGTTTTGAAGGTGCCTTTATGTAGCCTATATGTGTATATATTTATTTTAATAACCAAGATCACGCAACAACAGGGCCGTGCAGAGACTCAAACGGGGGGGAGGGTTAGACTATATTGCAGGGCTGTGGATGAATTGTCGGGCGAATCAGCAGTGGCTAGTAACTACCCTGCTAACACACAATGTTGCCATAACGTTGTGACAACATAATTTACATATTACAACGTAATTCATATACCTCTGACAGATGCGGCCCAATCAAAGCGCGAGGCTGTTCTTCGGTTCTGACCCAAAAACCAGGCCGCTGTCCTCGCGCACATGGATGAGCAACTTGTCATGGAAACAATGCCTGATGCATCAATCAGTGCAGAATATTTGACTTGCATGATTACAGTATTATTGATATACTCTTGAAAGACACAACAGGGCATCAATGGTAGAATTTGGATGGAGGGGGTGAGGGCAGGTGCCGTTACTAGCCACTAGCCCCCCCCCCCCCCCCCCCCCGTTTGAGTCTCTGCACGACCCTGTTGTTGCGTGGTCTTTGTTATTAAAAGAATTATATACACATATAGGCTACATAAAGGCACCTTCAAAACACAACATGTTTAAAATGTAGCCTATCCATTTTTCCCCTCGATAGGATCAGATAAATTGCGAGAAATTGAGGCTGTAAGACACGAAACTGAGACCAGTAAGGCTAAAGCAATGTGGGTTTCTGGAGGCCGGAGTGTTATTACATGCAGTGTGCGGCCCCTGGGAGCTGAGAGAAATAAGGCTGAAGCGAGTGTATTGTGGCTTCTGGAGGCGGCGCATAGCTCTCTGATAAACCCAGCCAACCACACACTATATATATCCCCGACTATGCGTGACCACCGGCAGGTCCAATCCACCTGCCGGTAGTACACCTATCCCCGCCCATTCACCCTACGTGACCAAGCCCAATTAACCAATCACAGAACATAATGAAAGCATGATAGGAACTCAATTTAACAGGGACCCTCCCATAATCACATGCGCAGTGTCCTGGCACTCCTGTTGCATACAGCGTATTCCTTATGCAAGAGGAACTACGGTTTGCCCTATAACACCACATTAGTACCAGGTGAGGGCGTACCCCCTGACACACTACATTATTTATTTATTAGCAGACGCCCTTATCCTGGGCAACTTACAAAATATAAGCACAATACAAATTGCAAAAATACAGAGCAGTTCAAGGCATAATACATTTTACAAATTCCAATTTACACAAGTGTATAAATAAAACAATATATGGAGTCTTACATCCTGGAATGTAAAATCCGAGTGCAGACAAGATGTTAGGTCACAGTCAAGGGCCAAGGGAAAGGAAGCATAGGGGAAATCAAAATAACAATACGAGTACTAGTAACGCAAGGTAAGTAGTATGATAAAACGTTGTAAAGGGCAATCTTACAGGAGAGTAAATGACTACAAGTACTGTCTGAAAAGATGTGTTTTGACTTCAGTGGGAAGGTCGTTCCACCATTTAGGGGCCAGGGATGAGAAGGAGTGGCTCTGGAGGAAGGAGAGTGGAGAGGAGGCAGAGTTAGTCTTCTGGCACCGGAAGAGCGCAGTGGTCTGGAGGGGATGTATGGAGAGACAAGGGATTGAAGGTAGCTTGGTGCAGTGTGGTCGAGACAGCGGTAGGTGAGGGTCAATGTCTTGAACTGAATGCGTGCTGGTATCGGGAGCCAGTGGAGGGAGCGGAGCAGTGGAGCAGTGTGTGTGAATCAGGGCAGAGAGCATGCCAGACGAGCCGCAGAATTGTGGATGAGCTGGAGTGGGCGGGTAGTAGTTCCCATACAGAGTGCATGAACCTGTCCTCATTCTATTACGTTGTCTTAAATACACTACATATACATACATAAATAAATACACAAATGTATGAATAAAGGCTCCTTCAAGACATCGCGTTTAAAATGTAGCCTATCCATTTGCCTCTCCATAGGATCAAATGGAAGGAGACAAATTTAGTGCTGTTACACACTGAACTGAGAGAATACGGCGTGGTGTGGAGGCGGTGCCGTGTATGGCAACTGGAAGCTGCCAGATGTAAGGCTGAAGCAAGTGAATGCCAGCTTCTGGGGGGCCGGGAAAGCAGTGTTTTTATGCGACTAGCAGGGACCTGGGGAACTATATCATGAAGGCTTAATGCATATGCCTTTGTTTTCCCACTCACCTCGATTGCATACAATTTTCTTCTACTAGGCACTTTGCTGCATGTAGAATCGTGAGGAACGGGTGTTTCAAAACAAGGGCAACAAAGGAGGAAGTGAAACAGATAAAGGGCAAAAATGGAAATATCTTGGAAAATGAGCAAGATGTGGTAAATGTGGCAAACGAGTATTTCACAGAGGTTTACACAAAAGAAAAAACGGATAACATGCCACAGGTTAACAATCAGTCCAGTCAAACTCTAAGAGAGATCAGGATAAATGAGGAGGAGGTACTAAAGGACTAGCAGAATTAAAAACCAACAAATCACCTGGGCCAGATGGGATATTTCCAACAGTACTTAAATAAATTAGGGAAATTATTTATAGGCCGCTAACTCAAATATTCCAAATGACACTTAGAACAGGGGATGTGCCAACTGACTAGAAGACAGCAAATGTCATATCAATCCACAAGAAAGGGGACAAAACTGAGCCAGGAAATTATAGACCAATCAGTCTCACCTGCATCACCTGTAAAATGTTGGAAAAAATTATTAGACAGAAAATAGAGGAGCATCTTAATGAAAACCATATTCTTGGAGATAGTCAACATGGGTTTAGACGAGGCAGATCATGTCTTACTAATTTATTTGAATTTTCTGAACATGCAACTGCAGCTGTAGATCACGTGAAAGCATATGATATGATATACTTAGATTTTTTTAAAGCTTTTGATAAGGTTCCATACAAAAGACTGATCCTCAAATTGGAAGCTGTAGGCATGCAGGGTAATGTAAGTAGATGGATTATGAACTGGTTGATGTATAGGAAACAGAGGGAGTCGATTAGAGGAGTTGCTTCTAACTGGAGTGAGGTTGTTAGTGGAGTTCCACAGGGATCAGTACTAGGGCCTTTGCTTTTTCTAATCTATATTAATGATCTGGACTCTGGGATAGTTAGTAAACTTGTCAAATTTGCAGATGATACTAAAATACGTGGCTCAGCAGATACAATCTCAGCAGCGAAGGCTGTTCAAAGGGATAATATTCAGTTGTGGGCCGACACCTGGCAGATGAAATTCAATGTGGACAAGTGCAAGGTAATTCATGCAGGTTAAAAAAATGTCCACTATAATTACACTATGGGAGGAACAGAACTAGATGAAGTAACACATGAGAAGACCTAGGAGTCTATGTGGACTCCTCACTTGCTCCATCCAAACAATGTGGGGAAGCAATAAAAAAGGCAAAAAGGATGTTAGGGTATATTGTCCAAAGTGTAGAATTGAGAACAGGGGCAGTAATGTTCAGACTGTACAATGCACTAGTTAGAGCTCATCTGGATACTGTGTACAGTTCTGGGCTCCACACTTCAAGAAAGATATCGCTGCTCTAGAGGCAGTTCAGAGGAGAGCAACCAGACTTATTCCAGGTCTGAAGGGAAAGTCCTACTCGGAGAGACTGAGGGAACTGAACCTTTTCACCCTGGAACAGAGGAGACTTCAAGTCTTCAAAATCATGAAAGGCATCGACCACATCAAACCAGAGGAGCTTTTTCAGATCAGCAGGGACACACAGACAAATGGAAATTGGGTTTCAAGGCATTCAAGACAGAAAACATGAGACACTTCTTCACACAGAGAGTTGTCACAATCTGGAACAAACTCTCCAGCGATGTGGTAGAAGCTGAAAATTTGGGAACATTTCAAAATAGACTGGTCTTCACTAGTAGCTTAACATAAAGCTGGCCCCAGCAAGTCTAAAGACCGTGATGTTTTAACTCATCTTCCTTTGCGGCTCACATTTATGTGTCTGTCTCTGCCATTGGTTTTATGGTGTGAAAAGTATCACAGTAGTTGAAATGCTATTGAACCGTAAAGTTCCATAACTTTTTACTGCTCTGTAACTCTTACCAAAGAGTCTCACACACCTGACTCATATAAAATACTCTGCAGTGCTCCAGAACAGCTGCTAAATAAATTGAAAAAGATATATCAAAAGTATGGAGGTTATTTCTCCGAGGCGGACTCCGAAGGCCAAGGTCCCGGCAGCACACAGATGTGATGAACTGCTGGAGACACTAACCCAGGAGGACATTATCATAAAGGAGCTGGGAAGGCCTGAATACAGGGGGCAGTGTTTCTTTGAAATATAGATTGATTGTTTTGTGTGACTCATATATAAGGTGTTTCTTTTAGAGAGTTCAGAGTGCATCTGAAAGTCCTCTTCAGTTACACAATATGGATAACAGTAAACCTAAAGAGAAATCTCAATCGTAATCAACAAGCATGCATGTTTTCTGATGTTTTTACCTCTGGCTTAAAGAGTTTGGAAAGATTATACATCCCTTTCCACCAACTTGTCAGGCCTCACACAAATACATACCATGTAAACCCTCCTACACATATACAAATCTCTTATGTACAGTAAATTCAATCAAATAAATCAATAACTGCAAGCTAACTTAATTACTTTTTGGTTTGTTTGCTCTTAATTCTGTTCAAGAAGACTTCTTTTTAGAAATTACTGGGCAACATTTTACAATAGGACAGAGAGCACTGGGAATAAAACCATATTATTTAAATTCAATTCAATTCAATTCAGCAACAATTTTCCTTGAATCCTTGTTACAACTGATAACATATTACTTTATCGGTATTTTATTACGTTATCAGTTGTAACAATCCATAATCTAATATTTAAAACTGCTTAAAATGAAATTATGTTTTAATTTCCCTTGATACATTTATCTCCTTGATACATTTATCTCCTTGATACATTTATCTCATTCTCACCTCTCTCAGATGCTGAAGTTTCTGCTCTCCTCCTACGTCACAAACCCACAACATGCGACCTGGACCCTCTCCCTTCTCATCTCTTCCAAGCAACTGCTCCTCATCTCCTCCCTCCTCAACTCCTCACTCCTCTCTGGCTGTTTCCCCTCTGCATTTAAACAAGCTGCTGTTATCCCACTGCTCAAGAAACCAACCCTTGATGCCACCTCTCCTCAGAACTACCGCCCTGTCTCCCTACTTCCCTTCCTCTCCAAGACTCTCGAGTGGGCGGTCCACCGTCAGCTCTCAGACTTTCTGTCCCAACACTCACTACTTGATCCTCTGCAATACGGCTTCCACACAGCTCACTCCACTGAGACAGCTCTCCTGGCGGTCACTGACTCCCTCAGCCGCGCTCGGGCAGCCTCCCTCTCCTCAGTCCTCATCCTCCTTGACCTCTCTGCAGCATTTGACACCGTCAATCACTCCATCCTCCTCTCCTGCCTCGCTGACCTTGGGATCTCTGGGACTGCTCTCACCTGGTTCTCCTCCTACCTCAGCGACCATTCCTACCAAGTGACATGGCGAGGCTCCTCATCCACCCCCCAACCTCTCCTCACAGGTGTTCCCCAAGGCTCCGTCCTGGGCCCGCCCCTGTTCTCTCTCTACACTCGCTCCCTGGGCCCCCTCATCGCTTCCCATGGCTTCTCCTACCACTTCTACGCTGATGATGCCCAGATCTTCCTGTCTTTTCCCTCTTCTGACCCTCTCATCCCCTCACGCATCTCTTCCTGCTTGTCTGCCATTTCCGCCTGGATTCACTCGCACCACCTCAAGCTCAACCTCTCCAAATCAGATCTCCTCTTTTTCCCCCACTCTTCCTCACCTTCTGCTGACCTCCCCATCTCGATCCCCTTGAAATCCACCACACTCTCTCCTTCTTCTTCCACTAAAAATCTAGGAGTCACCCTCGATCCTGCACTCTCCTTCTCCCAGCACATCACCACGCTGACACGCACCTGCAGATTCTTACTGAGCAACATACGCCGGATCCGTCCCTTCCTCACCGACTACTCAACTCAGCTGCTCGTCCAGTCACTGGTCCTCTCCCGCCTGGACTACTGCAACTCCCTCCTGGCCGGCCTGCCTGCATCCACTACCCGCCCACTCCAGCTCATCCAGAACTCTGCGGCTCGTCTGGCATGCTCTCTGCCCTGATTCACACACACTGCTCCACTGCTCCGCTCCCTCCACTGGCTCCCGATACCAGCACGCATTCAGTTCAAGACTTTGACCCTCACCTACCGCTGTCTATACCACACTGCACCAAGCTACCTTCAGTCACTCGTCTCTCCATACATCCCCACCAGACCACTGCGCTCCTCCAGTGCCAGAAGGCTAACTCTGCCTCCTCTCCACTCTCCTTCCTCCAGAGCCGCTCCTTCTCATCCCTGGCCCCTAAGTGGTGGAAAGACCTGCCCACCGAAGTCAAAACAGCAGAGTCCTTGACCTCATTCCGGCGCTTACTCAAGACTCATCTCTTCTGACAGCACTTGTAATATTAGTCCTCTATCCCTGCTAGATAGCACTTCAGCTTATTATGCTCCTCGCGTTCTTGATTGTTTCCTCCTTGCTCCCTTTCCCGTAGCCCTAGTCTGTAACCCTACATCTTGACAGCACTTAGCTTTATTTTGAATTGCTATGCTTTCGCTAAATTGAATTTGTAATGATTGATGCCTTGAGCTTCTCTGTATTTTTGCACTTATGTTGTAAATCGCCCTGGATATGGACGTCTGCCAAGAAATAAAAATAATAATAATAATAATAATAATAATAATAATAATAATAATAATAATTTACAGTCTGACATCCATGTTTGTAGTGATTGCTAAGACACATAATTGCTTTTAAGCCTTACTAGCTAGTGAGATAGAAAACATATAATTCCATGGAAGTAAATAAATACAGGTTGTTAAGAACAATGCTAGGCTGAAAAGAGACCCTTCAAATTCAGATTGGTTTCCACCCCAAAAAGGTCTAGCTCTGTATTCAGAACCATTCAGTGTTCATGTGAGGCTGTAACACATCCAGGGGTATAACAAACATCCTCTTCCTCTAGGCACAAAGAAAACGTTGCCTACATCTGTAGTTCTTGGAAGAGACGTGCTTCCACAGTATATTATTTGCCTTTGCTACATGTACAGAACTTCATAAATAAGAATGAATGCTATTTGGTAAATATAATCAACAAAAAACAGAATAGTATAAATAATGCAATTTTGACAAGCATCAAAATACTGTTAGCTTCCGCAATAGCCTGCAGTACACAAAACAATTGAAAACAGCTGTGAACAAGAATGTGCAATGAACACACAGTGGTACACAATGAAGAGTACTGACCAGCGGCGATGGGTTACTTTGATTCAGTGGTGCTCTGAGGTATTGGTTTAAGGTACAGGTAATGTGATGGTAACACATTACACATTTACAATAACGTACCATAATTCCTCACAAATTAATATATGAATACCATAGGATTTAAACATCAATACATCATGAACATCATCTGAGTTCTGATGTTGAGCACATGAACCCGCACTTACCCTAACCCTGTTATACATGTGATTAACATCAGAACTTAGATGGACTGCATGACATTTCATGTGTTTATCCTGTGGTATTCAAATATTAATTCATGAGGAATCAAGGTACCTTAATGTAAAGTGTGACCAATTAGGATATTATAATTAGTACTATTATTATTATTATTATTATTATTATTATTATTATTATTATTATTATTATTATTATTATTATGATGCAATTCATTCATTTGGCAGATGCCTACATCAAAGGCATAATACATCACTATATGTTGCTATCAATGCTTAGGTAATGTGTCTGTCATTTGTGTTTTCATAGTTCAAATCCAGCTTTTACACTAATAAATGATGAAGTGCGGGCAGTGCAGTGCATTCACTTTGAAGATGTCAGGTTTTCTTGCAGTGTAGCAGGGGTGTGTCCTCAAGGCCACAGTCAAACTGACTTCACTCACAGCTGCTACAGAGATGCCTCCCTCCGAAACCTTCACATGACACCCCGCCTGCACTAGGTTTTGCCCCAGCAGCTGCAAGTGACGTCAGATAGACAGCATCCCCAAGACACTCCATGCTACACTGTATGGAAGCTGACATCTTGAAAGTTATTCTAATAGTTTTGACAACTTTAACAAAATAATTTCCACAACACTATATGCACTTAAATGTAAACAAGACTCAAACTTATGTGTGTGTCTTTTGCACATCTACCCCACGCATCAGATTTTCCTCAGAGAAGTTTCTTTTTTGCTCAGAGTGCCCCAAGTGGAAAGACAGGTAAGCATGTTAAGTTCCTGAGGACAACTCTGAGATCCCTTTGCACAGCTTGCCAGCACAGGACAGCACAGAAGCACACACTGTAGCTCTTGCACTCTTTTAATGACAAGAGGGAGCATTTGACCACAAAGGAAACATTTTACGGCCAATCTGCATACACCCACATTGGTGGTATCTTCTGGCTCTCATTTATATATGGCCTTTAAGATGCTGTGCTTAATGGATTAGCTCTTGTACTTCCAAACAGGAGGTCAGTTTGTGCAAAGTAAAACAGCAAGCACCCCCCCCACCCAGCAGCACTGTTGGCCCCGAGCCAATTGCTTTCAAGCTCTGGTTCTGCATGAGGTCCTGGCAGCTGGGGTGAAATGACTTGCAGGTGGCTCAGTGGGCAGCAGATCACACAGCCGGGCTCTGTCTGCCCTGCATCAGCAAACAGGGAGCCACCTTCGCCAGCCCACAGCGACACAAGGCAGCAGGACGGCTGAAGGTGCTGAGCGAGAGCCTGGAGAACTGTGACGTTGGTGATGAAATACAAGAAAGACAAGCACAAGAAAGACTTTTAAACTATGTTGGGTGCTTTATCTAAAATCATCTTCTTCTGAATGCATAACTTTAAAGATGGTGTGCTGCCTGTCCCACCAAATTCACAGTTTCAAATTGTATAAGGTGTTAGGTTTACATTTCAGTGACTGCATACCAGATTTCACTTCCTCAACATGAAATCCCAACATTCGCTCCCAGGACAAGTCTTCAAGAATGCAATCCATATCTTAGGCTGACAGTAAACTGATTTATAATCCAGGAAAGTGGCTGACTGGAGCACTACCACTCATGCTCACTAGGCTAAATCTCATTGGCCAGGGTATAGTAGAATTTCCATGAATTTATTTGGTCTGTGGTGCAATTTGAGTTGCTGAATGGTCAAAGTCAGTCACCTACAAATAGCTCTTCCACACAGTCTTGTGCCTCTCTGCGCCAGCAGTGACCGGATTGTGATGCAGCTCTCAATTCCTGAACCAAATAAGTGGAGGACTGCTGATCCGATCCCCATGATATGGAAGCTTTATCTTAAATAAGATCAAGTGCAGCAGATCAAAGCAATATATCCATTCAAGGTTTCATTTTTTTCTCCACATTCTCACTGCATTCCAAAACACAACCAACATTATTTGTTAACATGCTTGAGTAGTGGTTGAAACTGCAGTATTGAAACAATAAAACCCTTAGAAGCATATCACACTCTTAGGAGTCTGGATTCACCTCCTTCTCAGCAAATACCTGCTGCTCCTCTCTCCTAGTGCAGATATGCTCTGCTAAAGCTCTTGGCGCTCATTCTCTTTTATGTTATGTTTTTGATGAAAGGCATTTTGATCTCCAGCTATTATACAAAACTTCACTGTAAAAGGGTCAAATTCCTCAACAATGTTGCACTGTTTTATTAAATCTGGCAACCCCAGCATGCTACACAGAGCAGAACTTAGAGGGAAAAAAGTCACACAGCAGGTGTTATTCTGGCACCACTGCATAGAAGGATGCTATCATTTTGTAAAGGAAAATAATCAACCCTCTAAATAGGCAGCAAACACAAAGGATCACAGAATGCTGGGAATGGCAGCAGGTGACGGCACCACACTTTTCTCAGAACTAAAACACGCCATCATCCACTTAAGCCTTTGATTTGAGTTCAGGCACATTATCTGTCATTCTTGCAATTGGCCATTCTCACTTCAACACACCTAGTACAGTATTGCATGTTTTAGACAATATGGATGTTTTTTTGTGAGGAATGGATGTTTTTTTATTTTACACTTTGCCTGTCCAAATATGTATTTCCTTAAGTTAAAGCAGATTTCAACAATATCTACTGTGAGCATGTGCAAGACAGTTGACATTTTGTAATGCTTCTAAAGAGATTACTGTATTCTCATCTTCAATTAGTTACATAAGTTATGATGCGGGTGTAAACTTCAGACTTCCTAAGACATACGTATACCCTGTTTTAACACCTTTCAATCAACTGGAAACCTATACTCTTACAGGCTAAAGAAGCATTATATATATAAGTGTTGAACAAGCTATGAAAAAAAAATCTGATAAGCAAATACGACTTAATTAACAATATTTAATAAACAATGGGCCAATAAAAGTGCTGTCAGTGAAAAGTGTGAATCATTGCGAACAGTGTATTTTGTAATAGACCTCTACATCTCTCTGCTACATGTCTAAGATCTATAAAAGTAGAAGCTTGGAAATAATAGGGAAAGAAAAAGTTTGGTACCTTAAATTGAGGCTGAGGTTTTTAAAATCCCTTTGCGGTTTTCAGATGTTTTACCTGAATATGACCTGAATGATATAAACGACCATTGTGTCCCTATATTTATATTTATGTTATACTCCCTTAGTCCCTTAATCTTACAAGCATAATTAATCTTCAATAAAGTATTTTCTTGATTGAAGTTGAGGTATAAGTTATAATTTACCACTACCTGCAACACAGAGCACTTTGGGGGTCAAATTGAGTACAATGTAGAGTTTCTATTGCTCTTTAATGTGCTGAATATTATTTCTTCAAAGTTCAGCAGTGTTTTTATTCACAAGAAAAGGGATTCCTCATGACCTTTAATGTAAACTTACTCAGACCCCATGGATCGGTGCGACTGGAAAGCACTGAGGCCTACAGATGGAGCTGAAAATAAATTGACCTCCTCAGTCACAGGAAACAGGGCATTATGTGCACAGCATGTCATTTTTAAGTGAACCCTTAGTTAATTATATATATATATATATATATATATATATATATATATATATATATATATATATATATATATATATATATGTGTGTGTGTGTGTGATACTATTAGATAAGATTTTAGCTTAATATCAGAAACTGTTTGGAACTCTTAATTGTACGCTTGATATGTACAATAATCAATGGGTTTAGTAAGGCAGAAGTTACTATTGTTATTTTTATTTGTATATTTTTTAATGACCTTTAGAATTCAATCAATCACTCACACTCAGAGAATCCAGTTGCAGAAAGGTAAGATTGACAAGTAAAAGAAAAAGAAAACAATGGAATATAATTTAAATATTTAAATGCATTTATATTATATAAATAACACATTCTGTTTAGGATTATTCACATGCTAAAGACAGATAGTACATATATTTTGGTCTATTGATTAAAGTATAACATTTGTCTAACTTTTTCAAATTTCTAAGTCCAATCATAACAAATAAGGTACACTAATGTGTCCATTAAAAAATCCTTTAATCAAATATAATCACTTTCTGGTGACATGAATAAATGACTCAGCCTTTGGTATTGCTGTTTTTCTTGGCGTTAGAAGCGAATATATACTTTTAATCTGTTATATAAAAAAGTAAAACAAAATAAAAGTTTATATTTTCAATTAATCTTTAACATTGATTTTTAGTTTTTGTTAGTTTTTTAACAATTCAAAACATGTAAATAAACATTCTTGAGCATATATTTTGAAAGTTTGGAATATCCATGTGACCCTGGCAACACAATTTGTGATGGGAGAAAATTTGAATTTTAGACTCAAGGGACTGTTAAAATGTTCAGATCAGGTCTATACTTCAGAGGACATTTAAATAAATCTTTCGCCTTCTTGGGTGTTGATTTAAATGGTACTGTGAATTGTCTTTCTGCACACACAAGGTGGCATACTTAAACCTGTGACAGGGCTATTCCTCATAATCATAGCTCACCGAGCAGGTGCTGCTGGCTAGCAATGTGTTTATTATAGCAGTGGTTCCCCAGCTCTCGCACTTATGAGACCCCGGGGAGGAGAAGAAATGATCTAACTGCCTGCGTAAATCTAACACCCTGCGGTTTGACTGAAGTCTTTCGGTTCAGTGGGCTACAGTTACTTAGTTTCTAAGTTGTAATAATACTGAAGTTGCTGCACATGCAATAAAGCAAAGCAGGCAGAGCAGCTGATGTGTGAAATGTGGTTTGCAAAACCTCGGGTACAAATAGCTTCATTTGAATTGATACAGTAGTGAGCCATGGTTTACACACTTCTCCATAAAATTGGGCTTTGCAAACTTTCATCCTTTAAAAAGTTTGAAACAGTGTTTTAGTTACTTATGCAGCTGATGTTCAGCATTACATTGTTTTGCTAATCGATTATTTAAAAAGATTATTATGATTATTGTTATGATTATTATTAGTAGTAGTAGTAGTATTTGTAGTAGTAGTAGTAGTAGTAGTAGTGGTAGTAGTAGTAGTAAAACATACCTCACCTCACCCTTCTGTCTTCCACAATATCCACATTTGATTAGACTTCTTCACATGTATGATTGATCTAAAATATAGTTACAGACTCTATGCAAAATAAATGTTTGAAATCCATCTTTATGTGAAATATAATATTTGCTGTATATTTGCTAAATATATAGCTAAAACACCTGATATATAAATGGTCTGTGCTAAAAAGCTAGAACTTAAATTGATCTTATTTCCTTAGCCTGAATTATATTTCTGTTTTTGTCTGGATGCAGTACCTTTCAAAACAATCTCATCACTAGTTTAAGTTCCATTTAGACTTCTTGGTATCTAAACATGTGAAAAAGGTATTGAAAGAACACAAGCATATAAAAACTTCAGAAAGTAGGGAAATTATACCTCTGTCCTGTCCTATAATGACAGTGACATCATGGCTTGATGAAGTGTTCTCATCCAAATAAAATAAAATATCAATACTCATAACTCAAGCCTTTCAGCAATACAATGCTTGGCTCTTCTCTCTTCTCATCTCTAAGGCAATCTATGTGCTTTTTGTATGTTGTGGTGCATATCATAGATTAATTGAGAAGGATCATGATGGCAATAAATGTTCTATCAAGTTCAGATACACATATTGTATGCTGATAACTAACATGCCCAGGATGTAATATTCTGTTTTTAAGAATGAAAAAGTTTGGATGAGGACATTTATTGACCAAATGTATTGCAAAAACATTTAAATATGCCAAGTACTGTAAGTATGTGCAAAAACTAATTTCTGACTGGAATGAGACAAAACCTCTATTTAAAACAAATATAATATATTCAAGACATTTAAAATATGATGATTTTGCCCATACATTTAGAGATATAGAGAAACTCTTTTTGAATACATTATTAATACTGTAAAAGTATTGCACAATTATTTATTTGAGAGGACTTTGAGAGGGAGCTTGTCGTGAAAAGGACTCAATACAATAGGTTGGGCAGGTTGATTAGTTGATTACAGTAAATCTGTTAAGGAATTATAAATAAATAAACCAATAGCCAGGCTGTTTTACATGTGCTACACAAAGGCCACAGTGGTACCATATACTTTCAGTCAATTTCAAGGTAATGCTTAATTGGAGAAAAGTGCTATAAAAAGGCAAGGTGTGGTAAATACTACTGAAGCACTGTCAACTGCAACATAACTGTGCCTTATCCCATGGCCTCCTGAAGTTCTTTCACAGCTCCAAAGACTGTGGATCCCATTTGAGAAATGCTTTTTATATGACTTAGATAGCTGTCCCAAGTGCTTCAATCTGGAAAATGCATTGGGTGTTGTAAGAGCTATGGTGAGCTAAAAAGAAAGCTTTAAATCATTTTAACTCCCATAAAACATATCTTGTTGTTTCTGCCATTGTAAATAATACATTTTGCACATTTAATTTCTCTTGTAAAGTATGCTATCTACATCTTGACACTAAATATTCTAACACAAATTACTTACAGTATGTAAAAATGTTAGATGGGCAACCATTTTGATTTAACTTCCTTCTATATTTCATAAAGTTCTGTTTTTCAAATCCTATTGCTAATCCCATCCTGCATAGAAACTATGAATTTATCATTTAAGGCCAAGGTGAAACTTCGGTTAATTTGCTGTCGTACAAAATAGTGGTGATGTTTTATCAATCACAATGAGCACACGTTGTCTCGTAAAACCAGTCATACTGCTGAGTTGCCAAAGCTCATCTGAAAGAAGTATACACATTTGTCTTCCAATTTTTTTTTCTCCAAGCAATCATAAATTATATCCTGTTTAATTTTTTTTTTTTATTAAATGTGACATCAAATAAACTCACTAGTAGTTGCCAAAATAAAGACTAGTAATGGTGAATACAACATAAAGCCATTTCCAGAAATGTAAAGGGTGGGGAAGACAACAAACTAGGGGAAAGATTTAAGATCTGAGAAGAAACAAAACGCAATTATGAAATTAACTAGCACCAACATCAATCACATGAAAGTAATAAATAATAAATACAAAATGTTTCTCCACTGCCTTGTTTTGCTCTAAGTTTCCTCCTTTGTGATGTGCCTCTCTGGTGTCGACTTTATTAAGGCAGAGAAAAGCCCTGACTCTTTTGTCCTAATGATACTTCTAAGCTTTACAATCACCTTTTGCTTCAGAATCATTAATGTATTTTAGTCCCCTGTTAGGAAGAAAATGTCATTTATTAATGGTCAGCTAGCAATTCAACTAGAAAGGGGACTGTTTATTGTGCAATGCAATCCCACAAATTCTTTTGGCAGACACAATTGCTTGCAATTTCCTTCTGTAATTTTACAGTATTCTTACAGTGGCTGAATCAAGATTGATGATGCTTAAAAGTTATATATGTGTATATATTTGTGTGTGTGTGTGTGTGTGTGTGTGTGTGTGTGTGTGCGTATGCGTGTGTCATGTACAGAGAAAGAGAGGTTCCATGCCATATCTTTCAGGATTCTGGATTCAATAGAATAACCTGTCATTGCATTCATGCATTCATTTATTTATTTGGTGCTTTCCAGTATAATGATCTTGACTGCAACCAAATGTGTATATATTTTTATATACACCCGGGTTTAAAGCAATCAAAAGCACATTTCATGGATGGTACATTATAAGAACTAGAAACACCAAGTGATGATGAGTTTGTTTTATGGTAATTGTACTCCAGGTTCCAAGACGGGATAATGATGTATTATTTTCCTAATTTCTCAGCACAAGATTGAAGCTGAGTGAATCTGTCTAATAAAAGAAAACAAACAACAAAAATTGTTTTCCAGATTTTAACTGTGCTCAGGGTGGGCTGAAAGCTCGTAAGACTTTGATGGATCACTCTACCATTTAACTCATGAACACTCCCACCCAAACATAGGCACTGCTTAGGTTTTAAAACCTCTGAGGTATTTAAAGGTTTCAAAATGGCAAAGTTAAAGAAATTCATTGCCATGGTTTTATCAGAGAAAATTCTTCCTAATGTCTGGAAAAGGTCATGTTCAATTTTGATCTTTCAATTAACCATAAGAGAAGCCATTGCCTGCTGAACACATGGGTTCCTTTGTTTATTTTCTAAATCATATTAACAAGCCTCACTTCACCTGTCCTAACCCTACGTATTGTTCAAATAAGATTATAATCAACCAGCTCTCTGGTTTTGTTCATGCTGAACATAATTCTTTGGAAAACAAATCAGCATGCATATTTCAGTGTCAAGCAATACAGTGCAATCCCATTTCTTTAATTACTTGTCAGGATTTTTTAACTTCATGAAGCAAGTACAAAAAGCAGCAACTCTATCTTCCTTGTAAGATTACGCATTCCTCTGCACCCCTGTACAGTTTTAGAACCGGTCTGAACGTCATCCGAACTCTAGGGACTTCAGCCAAAGTTGTACTGAATGTTAAAAAGCTCCAGAACACAGGAAGAATGTGGAAAGAAAGCGGGGGGGAAAAAAAACTTGAAAGTGAAATCATAATTTAAAATAGAAAAAACATTTGAAAACTGAAAAAAGTTGTGATGTGCTTTGAAGTTGCCCTTTTAGTGTTGAGCTGGCTAGATGCTGCCCCTATTTCTAAGAAGCCACACAGAGGGCATTTCTCTAGGCACCTGTGTAAGAAATAATTAGTCTCAGTGCCTTTCACTTGTAATTAGATCATTCCTCAATCATCGCTCCACTAATATTGCTGTAATTATAGCAGAAATGCAATTCAAAACTGTTGAATCTTGGCATGGACATTAAAGAAGAGGAGGCAAGAAGTAATTACCATAATGCCAACACCTCCCTTTCAAGTTATCACTACAGAGAATACAGGGGAATACATAATATAAACCAATCTGCCTTTTGAGAATTACTGACATGTGGAGTACACTAGTTATTTAGACTGTTTCTGGTGTAACAATATATGTGTTCTGGGTCAATTGTGCATGAGATATCTCCCCTTGGACTGATCTGGATTAATTCCTTTGCTAGGATTAAGTGAAAATATCAGCTATGATAGGAATCTCAAATTATGACAAAACTAATCAGATATTTGTTCTCTTTCAAGCCATGAGACTTCACCTAAAAGCTGCGGTACCTGTTCTCTTCTAGGAAATCTCTATCCAAGGGAAACATTAAAGCTAAAAAGTTGTTAAAAGTATGTAGTCATCTGATATCCTTTTCACTTGTCAATTAGTAAATTAGCAACAAGTACAAATACAAAACTCTTACCAATCCCAACTGAAATCATTCCACAGTTACTGACACGTAACTGATTTCTAGATAAGAAGGGAAACAAAACTCCAGTAAAGTCAATGCGTCATCTCAATAGTAATTTTTTTTCTCATTGAGTCACACGAGCAACAAAGTACTACCATGTAGAGCAACAGCAGGTATCAGGCAGTAAAGTAATTCCCCTGTTCCAAGCGTGAAAGATTTCATTGATCACTTTCCAGCAGCATTTATCAGGTATTAAATCATAATGGGAGCATTGTTAAAGAATTAATTAGATCCAGATTGAGGTGGTCTCATGTCAAACCGAACTATTTGTCTAAAAATAATAAATCTTATTATAGAATGCCTGTATAAGTCAACTGTGGGTGGCTGTAAACATTCCAGCTAGGGTACAAAACTTCATGAAGGTACCACTTATTTTTCTGTCTATATAACTCTATCTTATATGACTTTACATGTTTAATTAAATGTATTTTAATAGTGTCAAATCTTTCTATGTATCTACCTGGCTGATTCACTGTCTGTCTGTCTTTCTATGTATCTATCTGTCTTGATGCACCTAATTCATGTTTTGGATAATTCACATGTGAAATGAAACGATACTTTGCAGCAGCATCTTTTGTATACAGTCTTACTGTCTGCTAACTTTCTCTTTGCATAAGGCTGGCTGTAGCATATACATGAGTCATCCAAGAACATGGAGTAACCAGAATTGCATGCACACTGCATAGAATGGATAAAGGTGTAACAGTAAAACTCCACAGACATTTAATAAAGCAAACTGACACATGCAGAAAAGGCTAACTGCATGTGAAACTCATCTTTCAACTTTCAGAAGAGGAAAGTATACAATGAAAAATAGCAAAACCGGTTTTCAGATTGCTACTTGCACTGTTATCAAGATGTTGACAGGGATATGGAAACACAAGTTCTAACCCACATGGACTTAGAAAGAAACAAATATATCTGAGAATGATTAATCAATGAAACCAATGCTACACAACTAAATCGGATCCAGTAGATATGTTTTCAATGTCCAGCAAATAACATTACAATCACGTACCAGCAAGATCTACACAGAACAATCTGGTTTAGACTGAGTCCTGAAATCTTTCTCTGCAATACTTTTCTAAGAAGACTTAAGGAGTTTTCACATTATCTTGCCTATAGTGCATGTTAGATGTTTGATCTTTTGTTTGTCATATTTTCTCAGATAGTTGCAGAAAAGTACAGGGCATGCCAGCTCTAATTCTCCTCTTGACTGAAATGGATTTATGACAAGGCACACATATACACTCACCTAAAGGATTATTAGGAACACCTGTTCAATTTCTCATTAATGCAATTATCTAACCAACCAATCACATGGCAGTTGCTTCAATGCATTTAGGGGTGTGGTCCTGGTCAAGACAATCTCCTGAACTCCAAACTGAATGTCTGAATGGGAAAGAAAGGTGATTTCAGCAATTTTGAGCGTGGCATGGTTGTTGGTGCCAGACGGGCCGGTCTGAGTATTTCACAATCTGCTCAGTTACTAGGATTTTCACGCACAACCATTTCTAGGGTTTACAAAGAATGGTGTGAAAAGGGAAAAACATCCAGTATGCGGCAGTCCTGTGGGCGAAAATGCCTTGTTGATGCTAGAGGTCAGAGGAGAATGGGCCGACTGATTCAAGCTGATAGAAGAGCAACTTTGACTGAAATAACCACTCGTTACAACCGAGGTATGCAGCAAAGCATTTGTGAAGCCACAACACGTACAACCTTGAGGCGGATGGGCTACAACAGCAGAAGACCCCACCGGGTACCACTCATCTCCACTACAAATAGGAAAAAGAGGCTACAATTTGCACAAGCTCACCAACATTGGACAGTTGAAGACTGGAAAAATGTTGCCTGGTCTGATGAGTCTCGATTTCTGTTGAGACATTCAGATGGTAGAGTCAGAATATGGCGTAAACAGAATGAGAACATGGATCCATCATGCCTTGTTACCACTGTGCAGGCTGGTGGTGGTGGTGTAATGGTGTGGGGGATGTTTTCTTGGCACACTTTAGGCTTCTTAGTGCCAATTGGGCATCGTTTAAATGCCACGGCCTACCTGAGCATTGTTTCTGACCATGTCCATCCCTTTATGACCACCATGTACCCATCCTCTGATGGCTACTTCCAGCAGGATATGCACCATGTCATAAAGATCGAATCATTTCAAATTGGTTTCTTGAACATGACAATGAGTTCACTGTACTAAACTGGCCCCCACAGTCACCAGATCTCAACCCAATAGAGCATCTTTGGGATGTGGTGGAATGGGAGCTTTGTGCCCTGGATGTGCATCCCACAAATCTCCATCAACTGCAAGATGCTATCCTATCAATATGGGCCAACATTTCTAAAGAATGCTTTCAGCACCTTGTTGAATCAATGCCACGTAGAATTAAGGCAGTTCTGAAGGCGAAAGGGGGTCAAACACAGTATTAGTATGGTGTTCCTAATAATCCTTTAGGTGAGTGTACGTTGATAATGCAATTTTGACCCAATCCAGTTAAGAACCTCTATTCAATAGTTCTATTCAATAAAATTAAATACTTAAACAACCAGAACCAAAATACTGTGTTGTGTATATCTATCTATCTATCTATCTATCTATCTATCTATCTATCTATCGACTATCGACTTTTGCTGTCTGCCGCTGTGATTGTTGGGAGTGAGTGTGGAGGTGCAGGTGTGCATGTTTGCTGCTGCCAGGTTTGTTTGTGGTTTTTCTCCTTTACTTTTACCTTTCTTTCTTTCTTTATGAATGACAGTTTTGTAAGAGGTTTTTCTGAAGAGTTTCCCCATGCTGAGCTGACTCCTGCAGTCAACGAAGCGATCGGGATGTCTGGGGCTGGGTCGGGGATGGGGGGGGAATCTGAGTTTTTCATTTGAGACTTTAACACATCGGCATGGCGTTAAAGTGACTCTGATGAGTTTTTGCCGCTGGAGGAGTGTGTTCTGGCGATCGGGCAAGTTGTCGGTTGTGAAAATATAAAGTCGGCAGCTCGTATGAGCGGGTCTGTTGTGCTGTTTCTGAGCAGCATTGAGTTAGTCTCGCATATCGTTGAGACCGGTATAGTGATCGGTGGTGTTTTGATCAATGTTACCCCCCTAGCAGCTCCGGCCAGGAGAGTTACTTTGTCTAATGTTCCTCCTTTTCTGTCAAACGACCTATTAGAGAGGGAACTGGCGAGACATGGGCAGATAATGTCGGGCTTGAAACGTATACCGCTTGGGTGTAAGTCACAGCAGTTGAAACATGTTGTTTCGTTCAGAAGGAAGGTATTTATGATTTTGAATGACATAAATGGGGATCTGAACATTGTGCTTAAGTTCAAGGTTGATGGCAATGATTATGTTGTCTTTGTCACATCTGATTCTATGAAGTGCTTCAACTGCGGTAATGAAGGCCACACTGTTAGGCATTGCCCTGAGAAGGATCAGGATGAGGGTGCTGGTCCCAGTCGACGGGGAAACTCGGGGACAGGGAACCGGGGAGGTCAGCCCAAGCAGGCCAGGTCGGGGAGTGGTGAGCAGCCCGACCGCCCTACTAGCGGAACAGCCGAGGAGGCAGAGGTGGCGAGAAGAGGGGCTGCGGGGGAGGCTGTTGAAGAGAGTGAGGGTCTGGAGGTCCAGGTACAGGAGAGTGTGGGCGGTGAGAGTACTTCTGACCACGGCGGTACCGTGCCGACTGTGGAGGTCCCAGGTATTAGCGGTGTGTCAGCTAATGTTTGTGGAGCATCAGACAGTACGGATGACAGCCGTTTAACTGGACTGGATGGCAGTATACAGCAGCAGGACGGGGCATCAGGTAGTGGAGTGGGGGTGAGCAGCGAGAGGGCTGGTGACCAGATTGAAAAAATGGAGACTGTGAAGACAACACTGAGCAGTGTGTGGGACACGGGAATGGAAGTGGGGACGGATCCTGGTCAGGAAAGCAGGTTTTTTAAAGTGCCTGGGAAGAAACGCACTCGCAAATCTGTGGAGGGTGCATCTGCTAAAAAATGGAGTCAAGCTCCTGAGCCGGATGAGGCAGTGTGTTCCCAGCCGGGCTCAGATCCCCGTACGCTGTGGAGTGTGACGGCTCGGAGTCTGACAGTGAGGGGGAGGGCAGTCTCACCGACTCCTCCATCGCCTTGGAAGCCTCTGACGTACAGAGAGTCCGAGGCGGTCACAGCGCGCAGCTTATTAAGAAATTTCTTGATGAAACAAAGGGTAGGAGACGGATTAGTGTTGAAGGCTATTTCCCTGATGTAAGTCTGTTTCTGAGCTCGGTGCGGTCTCTGAAAAGCACTGGTGTTGGGCAAGAGCTGTTCTGTACGCAAGAGTTTGTTTGTTTAAAGAATATCTCCAGAAAACTCCGTAAAGGGTTGAAAACGAAAAAGAGAGCTGCTTTATGGTGATATTTTTGGTGTACTGAAGATAAATGGCATTTTAAGTGCCCCATTTTTGGTACGGCGGGGCATTCGGCAAGGCTGCCCTCTCTCTGGCATGCTGTACTCCTTGGCTATAGAGCCCCTGGTGAATGAGTTACGGAGAGTACTGACAGGGGTGACTTTTCCTCAGTGTCCAGATATGTCCTTCAAAGTCACTGCATATGCTGATGACATAGCAGTGCTTGTGGTTGGAGACGGGGATGTGGAGCAGCTTGAGGCATGCCAGAGAAAGTATGAGAGGCTCTCCAGTGCAAAACTCAACTGGGCGAAAAGCAATGCAGTGCTAGTGGGTGACTGGAATGGCTGTGCTACGCCATACCTGCCAGCAGGACTGCGGTGGGACAGGGGGGGTTTCCAGTACTTGGGAGTGTTTTTGGGTGATGACGCCACCACTCAGAAGAATTGGGAAGGGCTGGTGGAGAAATTTAAAGCCAGGTTGCAGCGATGGCGGTGGTTACTTCCTCAACTGTCTTATAGTGGCAGGGCACTTGTAGTTAATAACCTGGTTGCCTCAAGTGTATGACACAGGTTTATTGTTTTAGAACCTCCTGAGGTTTTGATTTAGCAGCTTCAGTCCATTTTGTTGGATTTTTTTTGGGACGGGCTGCACTGGATCAGACAATGTGTGCTGTATCTGCCTTTGGCAGAGGGGGGGCAGGGTCTGATCGACATTGCCAGTAGGACTGCGGCCTTTCGTCTGAAGGCACTTCAGAGGCTGCTGTACTCTTCAGAGGACCTGCCCTGGGCACAGCTTGCTCTGGGTTTCCTGCGACAGGTGGGGGAGTTTTGGAAAGAGTTTTTTTCTCATAGAAATGCATTGCCTTAAGGTGACCCAGTTGCCCCTGTACTACTGCAGTCTCCTGAAGGCCTGGAGCTTGTTCAGAATTGTCGGCAGAGATACTGAGAGGTTCAGTTTCTATGGTGTACTGGAGGAGCCCCTGATTCTGAATCCCTTTTTCCAAACACAGCTAGTGGAGAGGTCGCATTTCACTAGTGTGTTAGTCAGGGCTGGAGTGGTGAAAGTCGGGCACTTGTTGGACTTGAGTCATTTTAGGTGGAAGGAGCCTGAGCTTTTGGCTGCAGAGCTGGGCGTTAACTCTGTGCGTGTAGTGGAGTGGTTTCTAAATCAGGTCCATAATGCTCTGCCAACAGAGGGGCTGGTTTTGGTGGAGAGAATGCTTAGGCAAAGGAGGGCCCCGCAGCCTGACTCTGAGTTCCCCTTGTTAACAGTGTCCCCAGCATTCAGTCAGCACACTGAGGTGCCGGGTCATTTACTGAAGGTTGAGAATGTTACTGAGCTATCTCTATTTACTGTGGATGGGAAGCAGGTGTACAAGGCCTGCGTGAAGGTTCGTCACCAGCAGCAGCTCCAGCAGGTAACTTATACGCACTGGCGAGAGCAGTTAGGGGTGGGGGAGGAGTTTGAACCGGCTTGGCGTACTTTGTACAAACCTCCACTGCAAAAAAGGTCGGGGGATCTGCAGTGGAGGATCCTGCATTCCATCATTGCCATTAACTCTTTTCTGACCATCATTAAGCCTGGGGTTACGGACAATTGTCCTTTCTGTTCTCAGAGGGAGACTGTTTTTCACTGCTTTTTTTCTGTGCCAGACTGAGGCCACTGTTTATGCTAATGAAGACGCTGATTGAGGGTCTGGGTTTGCCGTTTACTGAAGCAAGTTTTATTTTTGGTTTTAAATACCGAAAGACGAGGCAAAGCATTTTTCAGCTGAGCAATTTTATTTTTGGACAGGCCAAGTTTGCCATTTTAAAAAGCAGGAAGAACAAAGTCAATGGTTTTATCGCTCAGGATCCTGTGCATATTTTCAAACATCTAGTGGTGTCTAAAATCAGGGTAGATTTTCAGTTCTACAGCGCTATGCAGGATTTGGACAGCTTTGAGCTACTGTGGTGTGTAAACAAAGTGTTGTGTGAAGTGGAGGGGGGTGTTTTAGTGTTGTTTATATGATGATTTCATGGTTGGTTTGCTGTTTTATGTGCTTTTAATGTATAAGACTGCTGTTTTTATACATTTGCTTGTAGTAGTTGGTGGAATGTGGGTGGGGTGGGGGATGGGAGGGTTTGGGGTTGTTGCAGTGCTAATGATTTAGTGGATTTAACCAAAACCTATATCTCTATCAACCTGAGGGGGGGGGGGGGGCATTATTATTCTTGAAAATGTTGTGTTGGTTGCTGTGAAATGTGCTTTTATGTTTAAGATTGCAGGTTTTATACTTTTGCTTGTAGTAGTTGGTGGAATGTGGGTGGGGTGGGGGATGGGAGGGTATGGGTTTTTTCCTGTGTTTCTGTTTTATGTGCTATACTGTATAAGATAGCGGGTTTTATACTTTTGCTTGTAGTAGTTGGTGGAATGTGGGTGGGATGGGGGATGGGAGGGTTTGGGGTGGTTGCTGTGTTAATGATTTAGTGGATTGCTGTACAGTGTTTTTGTTTATTTCAACTTGTAAATAAAGTGCTTATTAAAACCTATCTATCTATCTATCTATCTATCTATCTATCTATCTATCTATCTATCTATCTATCTAAATATCTCTCCTTTTCTCTGTACCTCTCTCTCTTTCTATTTTCAAAATAAAAATATTTGCATTTTCTTACACAACGCTTATTAATTCCACAGATGCTTTGCAATGAGCAATGTTCTTAAATGTTCCAGTGATTATATCATCTGTTTTGTGTCATAGTTTTCTATGAATCATGTTACCTTTTAAATTTAAAACAAGAATGTGTTGTTCTGATTAAACCAAAGCCTAATGCTAACATTATATATCCAGTAAATGCAGCTGGTGCTGAACTTGTGATAAACCAGAATTTAGAGGATGCTGACAAAGAAAATTATGAATTTATATTATTATTATTATTATTATTATTATTATAATTATTATAAAACGTAGCAGGAGTAATAGTAATATGCATTATAGTTGTAACATATAAAGTGGAGAATATTAAGAAATGTTCTGAAAAATAATTAAAGAAATGTATCAGCCACTTTTGGAGACTGAATCTTGTATAGTAAACTTCTAGGTGCTAAGGATGTGTACAGTTAGGTCCATAAATATTTGAACATGGACACAATTGTCATCATTTTGGCTCTGTACACCACCACCATATACACTCACCTAAAGGATTATTAGGAACACCTGTTCAATTTCTCATTAATGCAATTATCTAACCAACCAATCACATGGCAGTTGCTTCAATGCATTTAGGGGTGTGGTCCTGGTCAAGACAATCTCCTGAACTCCAAACTGAATGTCTGAATGGGAAAGAAAGGTGATTTAAGCAATTTTGAGCGTGGCATGGTTGTTGGTGTCAGACGGGCCGGTCTGAGTATTTCACAATCTGCTCAGTTACTGGGATTTTCATGCACAACCATTTCTAGGGTTTACAAAGAATGGTGTGAAAAGGGAAAAACATCCAGTATGCGGCAGTCCTGTGGGCGAAAATGCCTTGTTGATGCTAGAGGTCAGAGGAGAATGGGCCGACTGATTCAAGCTGATAGAAGAGCAACTTTGACTGAAATAACCACTCGTTACAACCGAGTTATGCAGCAAAGCATTTGTGAAGCCACAACACGTACAACCTTGAGGCGGATGGGCTACAACAGCAGAAGACCCCACCGGGTACCACTCATCTCCACTACAAATAGGAAAAAGAGGCTACAATTTGCACAAGCTCACCAAAATTGGACAGTTGAAGACTGGAAAAATGAGTCTCGATTTCTGTTGAGACATTCAGATGGTAGAGTCAGAATTTGGCGTAAACAGAATGAGAACATGGATCCATCATGCCTTGTTACCACTGTGCAGGCTGGTGGTGGTGGTGTAATGGTGTGGGGGATGTTTTCATGGCACACTTTAGGCCCCTTAGTGCCAATTGGGCATCGTTTAAATGCCACGGCCTACCTGAGCATTGTTTCTGACCATGTCCATCCCTTTATGACCACCATGTACCCATCCTCTGATGGCTACTTCCAGCAGGATAATGCACCATGTCACAAAGGTCGAATCATTTTAAATTGGTTTCTTGAACATGACAATTAGTTCACTGTACTAAACTGGCCCCCACAGTCACCAGATCTCAACCCAATAGAGCATCTTTGGGATGTGGTGGAACGGGAGCTTCATGCCCTGGATGTGCAAAATCTCCATCAACTGCAAGATGCTATCCTATCAATATGGGCCAACATTTCTAAAGAATGCTTTCAGCACCTTGTTGAATCAATGCCACGTAGAATTAAGGCAGTTCTGAAGGCGAAAGGGGGTCAAACACAGTATTAGTATGGTGTTCCTAATAATCCTTTAGGTGAGAGTATATATGCAGTAGGTTCCCTATATATATATAATTTGGTGAATTATAGCACAAAATCCAAGAGCAAAATATGAATATGGGTTTTCTTTTTGGTCCAAAGCAGAAAATGCACACTCCTACTACTGAGCCTTACTTCAAACATAAGTAGAAGAACATCAACCATGTTGCTAGATGCCTTCATGCATCAGTGAAGTATTGCACTACAGAGGATTGCACTTGCAAAATATTAAGTTGGACTGAACTCTGTCACACTTCTGTGCACGATGTGGTCGTAGAATTAGTCCACCATGGCTGAAAACCTGCTCAATAGGTGCACTTGTTGCTGGTACAGTTAATGCCCTCACTGCCACACTAAAGAGGTTTCCTATTCATAGCCCAGAACAGGAGGCTGTTTTGTCCTTCACACATTGTGAGGTACTGGCTGAGCTGAGAGGTAGGGGATTCATTTTGATACATATTTTACACAACTTCAGCATTTTATGACTCTGTTTAGATATACTGTAACTGGCTAGCTAACTACTAAGATAAACACTACCCGATTGTGCTAGAATGTAGAACGTTGCCGCTTAGCTAGCTAGGTGATCGTGCTTGGGACAGTTAGGACGTGTTAGCTAGTGGAGTAGACATCACAGGCATGCGCCTGTGCTGTACTCCCGTTCTTCTAAAAGTTAGTGATTTCTTAGCTTTTCCTTGCTGTCGGTAAGTTTATGCCTATAAGACCTATAATGGCCAAATGTATTGATAGAGGGTAACTTCCACAACAAAACGTATAAGATGGCCTAAGACTGTGTTGAATCTAGACCTTACTTGAGCGATTCTTCTGAATCTCTATGGGATTTTTGCGTTAGGAACCGGAAGTTATTTTACATACGCTAGTGCCTACAAAGTGACGACACCACTTCGGCTCTCTATTGTCTTTGGTGAGAGTCTGTGCCCAAGGACACATAGTATGACAGGCCCTGACACAATTAGCGCCATATTCATCCGTGGACTCCAGTGCATTCATTTGAATATAACACAAATTGTAGAATAACAAACAACATAAAAATTAGAAAAGTGAGTTTCTTTTTTCAAGTCATGCCAAGTAAAACACCCGCAAGTCAAGTCAAGTCACAAGTCAGTGATTGCCAAATCTAAGTCATTTCAGTTTTTTAAGTCAAGTCCCAAGTCTCAAAAAGGAAAGACCCACTTTGGTATTATTAAGAGAAACACGTAGATAGACTAAACGACCAGCTTCATCACTACCAGATCCTTCTATGGTTAGATGTAGTTTCCTATCTATAAGTACCAGCACACCTTTGGTTTTATTCGACGCACAAGAGTAAGCTGCAATACAAAATAATTTATTCTTAAAGTGATGAACATCTGTAGCATTAAGATGAGTCTCCTGGATTAGGGTGATTTGAACTTTTTTACGACAGAGAAAGTCAACACACTTTATGTGTTTTAGGTTTTAGTTATTATTAATTTGCATTAAAAAAACTAAACGGAGAATACGCCAGTAAAAGGCATAAACATGATGAAGCACATCCCTGTGCAACGCCGAACATGTAAATGAAAGTATAAAAGAAGTGTGGCATTGAAAACCTGGGAAGACAGGCTGACTGTGCAAGCTCTGAGCAAAGAAACAGAACAAACAAACAAATAAAAATAACATTTACAAATACTGAACAACCTTGAACACACTGAACCGCAAGAGATTGCTCTGTGGTTTGAGAAAGAAAAAAAATGTTTTAGGCATCCTTATGCCCACCTATATGAAACGTTACAGAGGCTTTGTAAAATATGAGGTCCATCAAAGATCCATCAATTTGACAGCAGTTCACATAAAGTTCAGCTCGCCGGGGTATTATTCCAGCGTATAGTCCGACAGCACTTCCAGAACCAGGCCTTCTGCTGTGAGATCATCCGCTGGTCGGGTCAGTAGTAACGCCATGAGCAGCAAATCCTCCGATGTCACCAGGTGTGTTAGAAAATCCTCTGCTTCTTTCACGATTTAAAGACATAGGACTTGCCTTGTCTGTTGACTTTAAGAGATGCTGGGTATATCCGAAAATATTGTATCCCCTTGGTATGCACCGGGGCAAAGGGTCTTCTTTTCTGCCTGGTGTCATTGCTGTAATCTGGAAAGATCAAGAGGTTTGACGATATTTAATCATCGCTTGCAGGTTTACTTGTTGTTGCAGAGCAGTTGTAATGGCGACGCTCAGGGCCTCCTCAGTAACGGAGAGAGTATTTTCTGGTTTCTTCTTAACTGGAGATTTGAATTCCTCCTCCCCTTTGCAATACTGGACATGGTCAGAAACAATGCTCAGGTAGGCCGTGGCATTTAAACGATGCCCAATTGGCACTAAGGGGCCTAAAGTGTGCCAAGAAAACATCCCCCACACCATTACACCACCACCACCAGCCTGCACAGTGGTAACAAGGCATGATGGATCCATGTTCTCATTCTGTTTACGCCAAATTCTGACTCTACCATCTGAATGTCTCAACAGAAATCGAGACTCATCAGACCAGGCAACATTTTTCCAGTCTTCAACTGTCCAATTTTGGTGAGCTTGTGCAAATTGTAGCCTCTTTTTCCTATTTTTAGTGGAGATGAGTGGTACCCGGTGGGGTCTTCTGCTGTTGTAGCCCATCCACCTCAAGGTTGTACATGTTGTGGCTTCACAAATGCTTTGCTGCATACCTCGGTTGTAACGAGTGGTTATTTCAGCCAAAGTTGCTCTTCTATCAGCTTGAATCAGTCGGCCCATTCTCCTCTGACCTCTAGCATCAACAAGGCATTTTCGCCCACAGGACTGCCGCATACTGGATGTTTTTCCCTTTTCACACCATTCTTTGTAAACCCTAGAAATGGTTGTGCGTGAAAATCCCAGTAACTGAGCAGATTGTGAAATACTCAGACCAGTCCGTCTGACACCAACAACCATGCCACGCTCAAAATTGCTTAAATCACCTTTCTTTCCCATTCAGACATTCAGTTTGGAGTTCAGGAGATTGTCTTGACCAGGACCACACCCCTAAATGCATTGAAGCAACTGCCATGTGATTGGTTGGTTAGATAATTGCATTAATGAGAAATTGAACAGGTGTTCCTAATAATCCTTTAGGTGAGTGTAGATTCATACATAGTTATATAGATATATAGACATGTATCGTTACATCGAGACATTAAGAGAGAGAGAGAACCTCTACTATGGTGTAAAGGGTTAATCTAATAGTGGGGGAGTACTACTTATTATTCACAACTGTAATTATTGGCTGATTGTAATACTTTAATTTTGCATTTGTGTAATTATTGGTATTTCAGAAATAACTTTCTGAGGTGTCTGTTTGTGAAACGGACCGAAATATACCATTTAAATTACTACGTAGCATATATATATATATATATATATATATATGCCCTCGTTGCGATTGTGCCCTTTCCAGAGTCTGCTGTAAATCTGCCGCTTAATCCCCTCCCCCCCCCAAACCCCCAAAAATCCTCAGCTTGACAATTCGGTTACACAAACAAACACTGTGGGACAATGATATATAAAATATGCAAAGTAGGATAATTAACTACATAATAATAATAATAATAATAATAATAATTATTATTATTATAGAACGCCAGGGAGACCGTTCCCTAGTGGAATATATTAAGGAATTCTGCGTTCTAGCCAACCAGACGCCTTTTGATAAGGTCGCTCTAAGGGACATTTTTTGTTTTGGACTTAACAAGTCCAAACACAACCAGATCCCTTGTGGTAGACATGACTGGTCCCTGGTTACATTTATTACTTCTGTTCTTCTGATGAATGACCCGACCTGGGTTGCGCCCATCGCCGAATCAGAGGTTCCGACTCCAGCCACGCCCGCCGCCACACTGGAAGTCCAGAAGAAAAGAAAGAGGAAAAAGTTACCTGCTCCAGTCCCGGCCGCGCCCGCTGCCGAATCTGAGATCCAGAAGAAGGTGAAAAAATCCCGGTTCATGTTCGGCGACGGCGGTTGCGGTCGGGTCCTGGATCGGGATCTCTGGTTCGGCGGCGGAACCAGAACCAGAGATCCTGATCCAGGTCCCAATCCTGGCCGCTGCCGAACTAGAGGTCCAGATCCCGGCCGCCGCCGCCGAACCAGAGGTCCAGATCCCGGGCGCCACCGCCGAACCAGAGATCCTGATCCAGGTCCCAATCCTGGCCGCCGCCGAACTAGAGGTCCTGAACCCGGTCGCCGCCGCCGAGCCAGAAGTCGCTGCCGAATCTGAGATCCCGAAGAAGGTGAAAAAATCCCGATCCAGGTCCCGACCCCGGCCGCCGCCGCCGAACCAGAGATCCCGATCCAGGTCCCGACCGCGACTGCCGTCGCCGAACCAGAAGTCCCGATCCAGGTCCTGATCCCGGCCGCCGCCGCCGCCGAACCAGAGGTCCAGATCCCGGGCGCCGCCGCCGAACCAGAGATCCTGATCCAGGTCCCGATCCTGGCCGCCGCCGAACTAGAGGTCCTGAACCCGGCCGCCGCCGCCAAGCCAGAAGTCCCAATCCAGTTCCCGATCCCGGCCACCGCTGAACCAGTGGTCCTGATCCCGCTCCAGACCGCCGCCGCCGAACCAGAGGTCCCGATCCAGGTCCTGATCCCGGCCGCCGATGAACCAGTGGTCCCGATCCCGATCCAGGACGCCACCGCCGAATCAGAGGTCACGATCCCGGTCCTGATCCCTGCCGCCGATGAACCAGTGGTCCCGATCCCGATCCAGGCCGCCACCGCCGAACCAGAGGTCACGATCCCGGTCCTGATCCTGGCCTCCGCTCCCGAATCAGAGGTCCCGATCCCGACCGCCGCCACCCAGCCCGAGTGCCCAGCGGCCACCGCCTTCGCCCCCCCCGCCCAGCCCGAGTGCCCAGTGGTCGACTTCCAAGGCGCCGCCGCCTCCCGAGACTTCTGAGGCTTCAACAGCTCAGCCTCCTGCGGCTTCCACGGCGCCACCTCCCGAGACCTCCGCAGCGCCACCTTCCACTGTTTCACCGTCTCCATCTCCTAAGCCTTCCAAGACTCCACCTCTGACGGCTCTGCTTTCCACTGCTCAGTCGGCTTCGCCTCCCAAGGCACCTCTCTTGGAGTCTCCTAAGGCTTCCGTGGCTTCGCCTTCCCAGGCCCCGGCTTCTGAGGCCTCCTCGGCTCCGTCCACCGAGCCTCCAGCACCTCCTCTGCCCGACCCGGACCCTGCCTCTTTCTGGAGATTGCCTTCCAGTTCTCCAGACTCTGCATCTGTCCGGAAACTGCCTTCCGGCCCTTTGGATCAAAAGTGGGACCTACACAATATTAGGCAGGTGGTCATAATGTTATGGCTGATCGGTGTATATGCTATGTAGTAATTTAATTGGTAGCTCATATTTCGGACCGTTTCACAAAGATAGAACACCTCAGAAAGTTATTTTTGAAATACCAATAATTACACAAATGCATTATTAAAACATTAAAATCAGTCAATAATTACATTCGTCAATAACTTTAAGTAATGCTCCCCCACTGTTTAACCCTTTACACCATAGTAGAGACTCTCTCTCTCTCAATGTCTTGATTTAATGATACATGTCTATATCTATATAACTATGTATGAATCTATTTCACCTCACCCAATTATATGATGTATGTATTAATGTAATGTTATTGATATAGCTAGTAATATTGGAATATCTGCCTGTATCTGCATCTCTCGCTCTCAGACTATAAACAGGGTCTGACATCATATATCCCTGACAGATGTCGCCCAATCAAAGCGCGAGGCTGTTCTGCGGTTCTGACCCAAAAACCAGGCCGCTGTCCTCGCGCACATGGATGAGCAATTTGTCATGGAAACAATGCCTGATGCGTCAATCAGTGCAGAATATTCGACTTGCACGATTACAGTATTATTGATATACTCTTGAAAGACACAATATGGCATCAATGGTAGAATTTGGATGGAAAACAGGGACGTGCAGAGGGGAGGGGTGGAGTTTAGGGGCCGTTAATAGCCACTGCTGATTTGCAGACAATTCATCCACAGTCCCGCACTATAGTCTAACCCCCTCCATTTGAGTCTCTGCACGGCCCTGTTATTGCATGATCTTGGTTATTAAAATGAATATATATATACATATAGGCTACATAAAGACACCTTCAAAACACAACATGTTCAATATGTAGCCTATCCATTTTTCCCCTCGATAGGAAATGGAAATGGAGGCTGTAAGAGACAAAACTGAAACCAGTAAGGCTAAAGCAATATGGGCTTCTGGAGGCGCCGGGTTAAAACATGCAGTGTGTGACCCCTGGGAGCTGAGAGAAATAAGGCTGAAGCAGGTGTATTGTGGCTTCTGGAGGCGGCGCATAGCTTCCATACATGGCGTGTGAACCTGTCCTTATTCTATTACGTTGTCTTAAATACACTAGATATACATACATAAATAAATACACAAATGTATGAATAAAGGCTCCATCAAGACAGTGCATATTTAAAATGCAGTCTATCCATTTGCCTCTCCATGGAACCAAATGAAAGGCGACAAATGCAGTGCTGTATACGGAACTGAGAGAATAAGGCTAAAGCAAGTGAATAGAGGCTTCTGGAAGAGCCCGTGGGCTAAAGCATGCTGTGTGCAGCACCTGGATGCTGCGAGTTGTAAGGTTTAAACAAGGGCATATCGGCTTCTGGAGACGCGGAGCAAGTTAGTTAAAGCATCTGGTGCGGCACCTGGAGGCTACAAGATTAAAGGCTGAAGCAAGTGAATGCCAGCTTCTGGGGGGCCGGGAAAGCATAGGATACAGCAGCGTTTTTATGCCACTAGCGGTGACCTGCGGTAGTTGTTCCATAGACTACAATGGGGGGCTATATCGTGAAGGCTCAATGCATATGCCTTTGTTTCTGGGAGCTACAGGGGCGGCCCCCACTCGCCTCGATTGTATAACAGTTTCTTCTACTAGGCACTTCGATGCATTAAGAATCAAGAGGATCGGGTGGGTAGCTTTGGATCATGAGCAGTTCCTTCCCTTCTCCATACTCTTCTCTTCCCATCATTCTGGGACAAGTTGATCTTTGTCTCATCTGTGCATAGGATGTTGTTCCAGAACTGTACAGGGTTCTTAAGATGTTTTTTTGAAAACTCTAATCTGGTCTTCCTGTTTCCTGTTTACATCTTGTGGTAAACCCTCTGTATTTACTCTGGTGAAGTCTTCTCTTGACTGTTGACTTTGACACAGATACACCTACCTCCTGGAGGGTGTTGTTGATCTTGATCCATGACTTCAGGGAGTCTGACTGCAAAGGATTTGCAACCAAGTATTGAAACTCTCAATTTAATTCATGATTATGTTAGTTTGTCCACATTCTTTTTGGCCCTTAAAAAGGGGTGGGACCACCTATACAAATTGGTGTAATTCCTACACTGTTCTCCAATTTGGATGTAACTACCCTCAAATTAAAGATCCAAGTCTACACTTAAAGCACATCTTGAGTGTTTCCTTTCAAATCCATTGTGGTGGCATACAGAACCAAAATGATGACAGTTGTGCCACTGTCCAGATATTTATGGACCTAACTTTAACTTCTTCCTATCTTCAATAGGTACTTATTATAATATAATAGGTAATTATTACTCATTATTCTTTTAACTGTGTGGCATATAAAATGAGGAGGGCAAATTGTCCTGTTTACAAAGGAATAAACAAATCAGCAGCCTGATTACAAGAAATAATTTGAACCACACACTTGATATTTGATACTACAGCATGGTGTTTTACATATGAATCCAATAAATTGTTGGCCTCTTGTCATGCCTCTTTTTTCTTCTTACAAAAAATAAAAGGATAGGTTGTAAGGAATTTGATTAATGCAATTCCTTTCCCAAAAACAGCGCAGAACATCTGTGTATTAAATTCATTTATTAAATTATATCAATATGCTCTTTAATGAGTGAAAGATACTTATTCTGTCATCCATCAAAATAAATTCAGGAAATACTTAACGTTATAAACATTTTTCTTGTTTGAAAACTGGTTATGGATCCCACTAAGAACATTGTGCTTGCCATTATGATCAAATATGTTTTTACAGGTGCACCAAATATTCAATTTTCATTTTTTCCTCAAACTACAGTAAATGTTTGTATTCCATTCTTAATAGTGTGGTGGTGCATGTTCTGCCAATGGTTATAGTTCCCAACATACTTATTTGTACCACAGAGGCACTCCAGTGTCAGGTTAAAAGGATAGGATATTTTTCAAGTTGTTGTGACAACAAAATTACAAGCTAATGCACCATATGGTACCAACTAAAGCCTCTGGTATTATTTTTTAACCCAGATGATAAAATGAGATCAGCTTGTATGAGCTAACATCAAGGCACTGCTTCCAAAAAATAATAATTATTACACACACACACACACACACACACACACACACACATATATATATATATATATATATATATATATATATATATATATATAGACATATTACATAGATATATAGATAGATATAAATATATAGATAGAGAGATAGAGATAGATAGAAATAGAAATATATTCCCAATATACATTTTATTTTATAAGAATTTAATATGCATACAATGTGATTCACAATCACCTGACAAAAGAAGAAAAAGGGAGAAAACCTAAACTAAATTAAATGCTGAATAAATATAAAACATATTAAGCTTCTGTACTGAATCAGATACATATTTTTCTCCATTGTCTTTACAGTTTTGTGCTGTCTTTCACAGCAAGCAACAAAACCACATTGTAAAATTGTACCTTAACAGTAACATCCACCAAAAATCCACTTTCAATCATCTCACAGCTGTACAATAGCAAACACAGTGGGTCATGTCACTGACATCTGCCATCAGGCTTTTTCCTGCAAGCTATTCTGTTGACTGTCTCTGTGCTAGTGCTGCTCTAAATCTCACACAATGCATTATCAGAGACTCTTGTCAGGTCAGAATGGGACATGCCACAGCAAAATCCCTCCCAAACATAACAACACCATGAAAACAGAGGACATAGGAGAACAGGATGAAAAGTTTAACTAAACATTTTTAGCTAAAATAGAAAATAGCACTAATAACTAGTAAAATAATTACCAAAAAGTAACAGAGAGGGATTTTTTTTTACTTACAATGTTTATAATATTGCATATGCCAGTCACTTATGCCATAGTGTGTTGACTTAAAGTTGGGTGTAAAATAATTAGAAAAAATAAATTGATATTGAATTGCATGCATGGAAATCTACCAACATTTTTGTAATGTTTACAGGATTTGTAAAGTTTGTATTTCCAATGTTCTTAATTATTCACATGAAAATATTTAAGGACTGTAAATCTGTTTCCCCACAAGATTATTGATTGTAAATAAATAAATAAAGTAACAGAATCAAATTAAGTTCAGATTTACAAACTTCTACATTCAACTAAACATAATTGTGTTTCTGTGTGTGTGCATGTGTAGTCCAAATAAGGAAGTGTTATTGGGTATGTTCCAGTTTACACAGCACACAACTTTAAATTTCATATAAAATCTCTTGCCAACATTATGTAGATTACAATTTAATAACATCATTTTAAAAACTTAAAACAAACAAACAGAAGAAACAAAATTACTAATTAGCAGTGAACTCTAATATGTACTGAAGTCATATGATGTAACACTGTATTGTACTTGGTTTTAAAAATGACGGCATAATTGCAATTATTCATGCACAGTATATTTGAAAGGTACAAGTTAAGATGGCCTCTGAAGAGAATTCTTAGAATTTCATTTCTGAAGAAACATAGTGAATGATAATTCTCAAGAGAAACTGTTATATAGGGAAATCTGACAATGCTTTAAAACAAATAAATGATTGATATTGTATTATATTGATAGGTTGCCCTTTCTCAGTTTTCAGATTTTCTAACCAATTATACATCTGAATTATTGTGAGCCAAGCTTGAAACTTCCTTACAGTCAAGGGTGTGGTTGACTGTTAACCTAAAGAGATTTCTGGACGGCATAGGAGGACTACATAGTCTCATACTTTGTATATGAGACAAATGTTGCTCAACTATAGAAACCAGGAGTTTTACGTACAGAAACAAAAAGGTTGACAGCTCTTGATCTGATATTTGGCTCAACTAAATTAAGTCAGAGCCAGCTATTAGCAAAGTTATGTTAACAATAAAAGTGTGGTCAGTGGGGAGGAAATACAATAATTCTTGGCAGAGTTATATTTACTAGAACATTACAGTGGATATTTAGAAGAAATCTACCTTCTGAAATTTACTGGATTCTTCATATTTTCTGATATAAATATCTACTAATACAATAATAATACTATTCCACACATACATTGAAATGAAGGCATCTTTAATTCAGTTGGAACAGTAAGGCTTGTGTGCTATTCCTGTGTGTCAATCAGGGAACAATATTTTATTGAGAACACATTGTTGCAGCCTGATCTAACACATGCCAGGGCCTTATTTATGGCTGGTCTCCTCAACCAATGGGGACTTTATTTTCCCAATACCAATGCTGCCATGCTGCGGTGAGATAGATAATAGAAAACATGTTGGACAGTGATATAGCAAGAGAACCAGTATAAGACCCATCAATTCTATGTTACCAGTGCTTTTACAGAATAAGTCTAAAATCTGTCTAATCTCGAAATTAAGCATGGTAAGGCAGGCTAGTGGCAGCTGATGCTGTACCAGGATACCAGGTTGCTGGTGGAACAGCACAAGGGGACACCCTCTAGAAAAGAGCACATCAACCAATCGTCTTTCATGCTGACACTGTAAGAATGATTTTAAAATAGAACAAGATAAGTGATCTTTAAAGTCTGGTTTATGCAACCAAATCAATTAATCTATATTTGTTAAAAGTGCTGAATGGTGTAAACCTTCTATCACCATAAAAATAATACATACATATCCAATAATATATCATGCACAAAATACTGCTAAATGCAGACAAAGTGTCTTCAGATACTTTGAATAAAATGTTTTACATTGTTTCTTTGCTATTGATTTGATGTGCTGAACTGCATACCATATTTAGATTGTTTTGGAAAAACAATCATATGACAATTATCAATTGCTCTAATATTTTTAATCTGTGGCTTTTTCAAATAGATAAATATTTTTCCCATACCATATACTGTATCTATAGGTCATCGTGTGACAAGAAAGATAGTCATCTTTGAATAATCCGTGCTTGACTGGGAACAAGGTCTGGTATCGGCAGATTTCCAAGAGATACTATATGTGAGAAACAAGTTTTGTGTCTGGAGTTTTTCCCTTCTGAGGCAAACATAGGGGAGTGTCTCCATATTTGGGTCATCACTCAAAGAGGAAAGATCACAGAAGGGTTATGAATGTACTGCAGGCCAAAAATATAGGCTAAACGATTAGAAGGAAGGATAAAGTGATAAAAATGACATATACCTTTTAGAGGGGTCTCCTAAAGGGGAATACATATTTTCAAACATCTGAAATGTTTCCAACATATTCAATTTCTAATACATTGATAATAATGTTCTACACAAGATTCAAGACTTACAATTTGATTTTAAAAGTGTTGCACTTCACAGAATGAAAAGATTGATTCTGAACACATCTTTACTGCTCAGCTTAATCTAAACAAACCAACCTAATAGGGGTAAAATCATATTTTTTTAGTTTAATACTGCTTTTAGACAAGTGTGAGGCTAGGACTAAAATGATCTTTCCTTGTAAACCAAGACTTTTTGCTTTTGTATTAACAAATTAGGAGAGAATTGCAGACTGAATTTAGCTTCAGTTTTTGGTGTTGGCCAGGAGTGTGGTTCTGGATATTCTGAAGCCATTCAAATCTAAGGATTTTATAGTATTTTTGACAAGAGCATTATTTAAAAATATCTTTTGGGGGTTCAGTTTAGCAATGTGATATTTTCTTTTTATTTCTGCCACTGAAAGGTGCTCTGCATTATATCTTCTGATTTGGTCTGACAGCCACAATAGAGATATGTGCAATAGTAATTTGTGCATCAGCAGCTTGAGGAAGGAGCCAAGTGGATTAAATTAAAAACAGCAATATTTCAAGCACTGGCCTCTTAGCCATATGCAATAGTTCATTTACATCATTGCTGCCAATAGATCAGTGAAAATCCCACTATTGATCAACATGATAAACACAATATCCTAGTGGGTTACTGAATAAAGCAAAGCCGGCAGAAAAGAAAGACAAGGCCCATACCAGAAATGAAATCTGATCAAAGACGTCCAATTTAGACATTTTTGATTATTTATAGTATTTAATATTATGAAGAAGATATTACATTGATATTAGATAGACCTTGATTTTAGACATCATGTAACACTGTTTCAAAGCTCTGTATCATTTAACCCTGGACATTTAAATGAACACCTGGTGAGACCCTTACTGCATTCCATCATACATTTTCTATTGTCTCATAAGGTTAAATCCTCACAGGTTTAGCAGCTTAATTTAAATCCAGGCAGCTTGGTTTGTGAAAAAGTCATATCTTGAGTTGCATTGATCGGAATTCCTACCAGTAGTGTGCGAGTCATGTGACTTAGTTAAATGTTTAACAAAATTATACTTTTAAAGCCCTGTAATCCATCTTGTCAGCCCTTAAAGCCGACATTGAGTTTAATAACTACTGCCTTAAGTACTGATTGTCCAATTTTTTTCCCATCTTTCATTTTTTAAAGTATAGGTTTTGCAGCTTTTCTATGATATTTGTAGAAGCATGAAAGAGGAACACTTTAACAAGATGGCACCTGCCCAAACCCCTTCTACTAAGATTAAAATCCTTCCTTTCCATATGAACAAGCAGTGCCTTAAGTGGTTAAAAACCTGACCTATGGTCCTTTTCTCATTCTTTTCATTTTCAGACCTTGCTGTGTTTTCGCTGGCCTTTCTCCAAACATTACACCTGTGTGTTAGCTTAACAATATATTGTAGTAATAAAACATGTTCTTCTGTTGTTTGACTTGGACTTTGTGCTGAGCACATTTGAAAATACATCTGTAGTCTGATCTTCACAGCGAGGAGCACAGCACTAAATCAAATAAAAATGAAATATCAGAACCAAATATTAGGCATTAAAATATA
The DNA here is from genome assembly GCF_036373705.1 of Amia ocellicauda. NCBI lineage: Eukaryota > Metazoa > Chordata > Actinopteri > Amiiformes > Amiidae > Amia > Amia ocellicauda. The sequence goes on along the minus strand of NC_089850.1, from coordinate 38,016,836 downwards.
TTTTCAACGACATACATGTTGAACAGCGCATGCCTTTGTTTAGTGAAAAATAAACAAGAAGGAGACTTGGCTGAAACCATTCCCTACACACAAGGATTCATGTGACTCACCTTGACCCATTCATTCCCCCCGCAAAATAATAGCCAAAATAATTTTACTGGAAACAATAGAAATTCCTTTAAACTGTTTCTTTTGGATGCTAAAGGCATTCCTGAAATGTTAAGTGAAAGGTTCGATCTTTAAGACTTGCGTGCCTGCTTTCCTCCATGTATCTCTAAGGGCAACATCCGCAGTTTCTTCAGTCTGAAAGAGTAGTTCCACTACATTGCAGGGGGATTTGCTGTGGCATGCACAGTTATGTATCCATTTATGTGTTATGGGGGCAGGGGTGGTGTCCTCAAAGTCCCATTGATATTCATTTATTTTATTAATAGTAGAACCTGTTTTTAAGAAGATCCCGAGACTCACAGAACTAAGCCAGATGTGAACAGGTTGATGTAATTTGCATCAGCATTGTCTCTACTATTAGAATACCCTGATTTAATTCAATACCATCAGTTTATATAATGGGAGAAACCAATTTTTACCCCATTCTTCCACAACAATGTAATAATAATTACAATAATTATTATTATAGTTCTCCCCACCCTGTTCTTCTTAAATCAAAACTGTTTGTTTAATTTTAACTACATTGGATACACCTATTTGTAACTATATAGGCCTAACCCCACAGAGGATAGCACAATTAAAGAGACCCTGTCCTTGATTGAATGCATTCAGCGAGCAATTTTATTTCTGCTTCTTTGGACGTAATCTGATGTTGAAAGTGTGAGAAGTTTGTTAAAATTATGTTTATCAATGCAAGCTCCAAGAAATATTGCTAGACTATACACTGAATTGGGTGAACCTGGAGATTGCATTACATCTTTTCAATGTGTTGTGAGAAGCGCTCACGAGTTTGAATTGTGAATTTAATTAATTCAACTGATGGTGTATGCTGATGGTTGGTTGGCATGGGGCCAGGGGTGGGATACCCAAGCTAAGGGCTTAAATACAGGCAGTTCAGCATGCAAAGGTGGTTCGCTGTGGGGTGCACAAGGATGAGACCCAGTTTGCTAGCAATGGTGGATGACGCTGCAAAGCACTGTTTGATTCCAGGCCAGCCGAAGGGGATTCGCTGTGAGGTGCCTTATGGTAGAGTCTACTGCTGTTGATGAGTGTAACTGTTGAAATAAGTCTCTGTTCAATAGAGTGGACATTCGAGAACCACAAACGAAGGCTGCTTCTCATCATTACCACTTGAACCCACAAATGTTACAATATCTTTATATTTAAATTATTACATTTTTGGTTTAGTAAAATTATCATTGATTGAATATAGGGTTAGACACCCAAGATCCTGGGATACTTTCACACCTATGATTTGATGCAGATTGAAGTGCAGTTTGGGTCAGTCAGCAATACGTGAAACCTCTGATGGTGATGTAATCACACCAGAATGTGTATTGAACCTAACATTTGAAATCTCTCTTCATACACCCTATTCAAGAAGCAATCACTTCAAAGGGGAGTAGGGAGCAGGGGGTGCAAAAATGTTTCAATTGGAACACAGTTTAGCATTGACATGCACGGACAGTGAAAGGGTGTTATCATTTGTCAGTGCTAGAAATGTGCAGTCTGCCAGATGTGCGTCTAAACCGAGTGCTTTTGGAAAAGTGCAATATGAAACCAATACTAGAATTCTGGATTGCATGCAGCTGCAAACAAGTGGACTACCCAAACCTATTCACCTTCAAAGAAATTCAAGTGTGATACAAAATGTCCTGTAAACTGAAAAAATAGTTAGTTTGCAAGTGAACCACGATTCAAATGATTTGCTTGTGAAAGTGCCCCAAGGCTGTGCCTCTGCAAATTTAACTAACCAGGCTAACGCGTATTCGCTTCAATGCATATGAGGTAAATACTAAAAAGGAGAAAGGATTGCCTCCCTTACATAAGAACTTAAGAAAGTGTACAAACGAGAGGAGGCCATTTGACCCATCGTGTTCATTTGGTGTCCATTAGTAACTAAATGATCCAAGGATCCTATCCAGTCTATCTTTAAATGTTCCCAATTTTTTAGGTTCAACCACATCACTGGGGAGTTTGTTGCAGATTGTGACCAATTAATGACAGTTTCCTTTGTTTACTATTCCAGCTGACAGTTGCACAACCTACAATACTAATGCTGTTTTATTCCGCTTTGGTGACACATACCTACTAACGTGGACACAAACATATCTGCTTATACGGGTGCTACGAACTCACTACTATAATATCCCAGTCACATACTATATCAATGCATGCTCCAGTCCTAACCCGCACTCACCTACACTGATAATAACATGCATTTAAAATAATTACACACACACACACCCTACACTCTAGTAAATATAATTTTGCAGAATACACGTCTATATAAAATATAGAATAATACTTTATTAAATTCTAATTCACACACTGATGTATACATAAAAAGGAGGATTCTTATACTACACAATTATTAAAATGTCTACTATTTATTTTTCTTACTACTACAGATAATAATAATAATAATAATAATAATAATAATAATAATAATAATAATAATAATAATAATAATAATAATGCAGAAGAACCCGTTGATAGTGGCAATTGTTTCAAGAGGAACAGCATATCTGTAGCACTTGTTATTCAGTCGGAGTCATTTGCCGGAGCTTCTTCCTGCTGATTGGTTTGTAAATCTCATTCATATTTTGTTTGAACCGAAGAGCCAAGACATCCGAGGGACTATATCATATTTCACACACAATTCCAGTAAGCATCTTTGTCGAGTCTAAATGTTTTAATCAGTGTTATCATTTTTTTTTTCGCTGCAAGGGATATTTGTGTAGACAAATATAACTGCAGTCACTGAAGTACAGTCAGTGGATGTAGTCTTTCCCCCCATCATCAGTTTCCTAGTCTTATTCCTAACCGACATGTATTGTAATAATATGAATAATAATAATGTTAAAACGCAGCAGCACTTCCTGTTTTCCACATCTACTTTACTGTTTTGTACAGAAACAGTTCATAGCACCATTACAGCTCGTCTCTCTTTAATCCTGGGTGCTTTAGAGAAATTATTAAAAACGAACTTGTTATACTACAGAACCATATTGATTCATGTCGAGAAAGTCCATAATAATGTGTGATGGTGCTTTTGTGCGTATACAGGCACACGTCTACACAGACTTTGCACTGCACGCCACGCTTGACTGCGCAGACTCACGTCCGGAGGGGAAGAGGTCCGGCGTCCCGTCATCACAACGCAGCGAGCCGACGTCGTGGCGGCGTGGACAGGTGAGGGGTTCTTAAAGCAACAGTACACTGTGACATATTACAATAAACAACAACAACAACTACAGCAAACCCTGTATATCTTGATTTGTTTAAGTTTTTTCTTCAAATGCTTGTTTGGATCCGTTAGTCGTTTTTTTTTCTTTTTCTTTAAAGAAAGCATTTGTATGTACGTACTGAGGATGACGTCATCAGTGTCAAAGGTCACCCCAAAGGTACCTGTCCTGCGTGGATTGTGTGGATTGTGCCTGTGTTAGAAGTATCCCCATATTTCATACACAGCATGAAACACCATTGTGTAACTGACTGTCACTAAATATAATATTGAAAATCCGTATATTAAACCACTGACATCAGTCTAATAAAAGCTGTCAGCCAGTATCAGTCATTCTAACACCTTATACTGAATGTCTCAAATATGCACTGTAATCTATTTCTATGTTCTTAACTCAAAAACAAACTTATACACACATCCATCCAACTAATTGAATACTAATGGATGTACAGATTTTCATTACCTGATTAACGCATTATGCTGCAAAGAAACAGGCATATGAGTTACTTTAACCTGAAATGTTCGAGTGGACTCCACATTACATTATGTAGGAGATTACTTTGATAACGGCATGATGATCTGAATGATGTGGAGCCATCTGGTAAAATGCTTTTTTGTGCTGTTTTTTTACTTTAAATCTAATCCTAGGATGTAGTCTACTCATTAATAACCTTTGTTGTTGGAAGGGGAATTAGACAGGTCTAACGATTGCCTTGCAGCACATGTATTCTGTAATTTTTGTAGGTATGGGCACAATCTACGTGAGTTAAATCTTAATTATTTTAGTTATTAACCAACGAATAGCACAGAATACTGAGACTGAGACTTAATTATGCCAAGCATTATGGTGTCTAGGGCTTCATCCTGTAGAAAGACATGTAAAATGTTTTAGGAAATAGCTTCCTGGATTCCTGTATGTCTTTTTATAGATAATTAAGGTGATGAACAACATAAGAGGATGTGATGCCATGAGCATCTCCATTAAGGAAACCCTGCAGGGTGTTATCCCTCACATTTACCTGAAGGGATCTAATAAAAGGAAAATATGCCTAATTATCCAGTGTAGTAATTAAGGAAACATTGTTGTCAGATATCATCACCAACAAAAAAACACAGCTGTCTAAGTGCCTGTGTGCTGAATCACTTCAATAAAGACCTGCTTTATCATTTTTCTACTCATCGAATGGGAAGATTTTATGAGTGTGCGGTCTGGGAACGGATGCGAGACGGACATTGTATTGCCCCTCTAGAAATTAAAATGCGTGTTCTCCACTTGAAAACCTGATTCACAAATTCCTCATAAGAGGCCTATTAAATGATATTGATACCCCTTTAGGATAATTTCCTGTGGAAGAGTGGGTTGGTTCTGTCAGGGGTTTGTAGACATTTCTGCTATGTCACTTTTCATCTTTGCATACCCAATAGGCATACTTAAAGCTTGCTTCTCCGTTAATGGGATAAAACAATTCCCTGCAGTGGAAGTTTTTACTCAGGATTGCATTCTTGCGGTTACTACCGAGACTCTCAGCAGGTATTCTTTATGTGAAGTCATAGAGCACATGCTTTAATTAAACATTGTTTTTGTTTTAAAGTTTCAAGAAAAATAAGTATAAATGTATATCCAAGCAATATTGACAATAAATGTAAAAAACAAACAAAAAAAACATTTTTTTGCAATATATTTGAATCTGCTTTTGTAATGCCATAGCCTATCATAGATTTCACATCCAGAGCCTCACATTTAATTGTGGAATTGATTATGCGTGTGTTTAGTGCACTTTACCTCACTTTGTGTTGCTGTAAACACAATTATATACAATTAGGTATCTCTGGATATGAAAGGTGTGGGAGTTGAAGAGGTTTGTCTCAGACAGCGTAGGCAGGGTATACAAACGCATAACAAACACAAACACAAGTCATGGCTGCCAGCGCAGTAGTGTGTATTGACAGTGAACTTTGCCTTTCTCAACTGAAAAAATATTTTTCAAATATAACCACCTAATGTAGCTGCCTAAGTCAGTAGAAGTATTATAGAGACTTTTTTGTGTTTTGAAATTTAAAACACTTTCTGAGACATTAACAACTGTCTCATTTTCCTGTTTAGCCTCTGATATGGGGACACCTGGTGAGGAAGAGAGGACTGAAGGCCATGAAGACCACATCTATTGCTGCAGTGCAGCCACTGAGGTTCTCAAGTTTGGGCCACAAGAGCTGCAACCCACCAGGACATGTGAAAACGACCCCAGAGTGCTTTTTCTAGTGATTCCAGGTACTTTGCCGTAGTTATGATATTGAAGGTACTATTGTTAAAGCTTGTTACAGTATGTACAATTAGACAAGAACGATTCACTTATTATATATTTTTTAAACAACAGTGCCTTTAATTTTTGGCAGTGCTTTGCTCGCAATTAATAGTGGTTTACCTAATAAGCTAATAAGATAATATGCTGTTTAAAGAGTGCTAGTATTGGAAGATGCAGCCTATGTATGCTACGTAAACTTTTTTTTCTATGAATTATTAATCTTGTGAAATAAAGCATTGAACAGATCGTGGAGGTTGCTATCTTTGTCCAAGGCTTCAATAGTTATATTCTGTTATATATGCAAAATGCATATAGAGTGAAAATGTGTACATAATCAGATATAACTATGAATCAGTTCTCTTAAAAAAGCAATGTTTGTAAAAAACCTAGAAGACAGTCTTAAAAATAAAGATATATTTGCCTGGATGTAGTAATAATATCCAATATAATTTGTTTTTAGTGTCTGAGACATGTATGCACATATTGATTCACTTGATGCTTACAGATAATCCTGCGGCAGCAGTCAGTATTTATTTTACTAATAATGTTAACCGAATTGATGTCAGTGAATTGAAGTGGTATTTGGACTTGGATTTAACAGGAAAGCAAATATCAATTGCTCAGTAAACAGCTCTTCATGAAGCATCAGCTGACAGTAAACGTCTGATTCATGCTCATTTTCCAGTCCTGTGTCACAGCACTATATATTTTACTACTACTACTTTCCAGGCATATTTGTTGACATTTTCTGAAATCCTAAAAGGATTACATTAATCCCATCTTGGAGAAACACAAACTGTGCCAGAAATCAAATTAATCATACCTAACAGGGTCTTTTACTTCCTCCATGCTTTTCACAGACTTACTGTGTTCTCAGTGGGTTTTTACTGTTTTTGGTCCCATTAGACATATTGAGTGCTGACATCTTATTACCTTATTTATACACATTGCTTTCTGAATATTAAAAATGTATTGTTTACTCCAGACACTTTAAGGTGGATTTGAAAGTCTGTTTTGTGTTATATCCTTTTACAGAAGTACATTCTATTCTAAAATTTAAAATGTAAATGTAATTATATTATTCAATAACAGATATTTAATGAAACGTTTTGTCTGGTGGAATCCTGGCCTTCTGCCTTTCATTGAATTATAGCCTGATACCACACGTTCTACCTCAAGGCACTGAGGTGAATCGGTAGCACTCAATTGTAGCATTCAATACTTAAAATGTAATTATAGTTGAAGTAACAGAGGGTCTCATAATTTAATTTGCATTGCATGTGCATGAAGCAATCATACATTGGTGCAGATCTATCAGAACTGTTCAGGTAGATAGTGTGTGTTGACAGTTGTGTCTGACAATTCCAGGTAATAATATAGGACATCCCATATTAATACTAACATCCTATTGGCTAATAAACAGGAAATGCTGCTACTAGGTTCCACACAATAACAAGCACTGAGTGCAACAAACCTACATAACATTACATTAAAAAAATAATAATAATAAGATAAGTTAATTCAAATTATTCATATTGAGTGTTTGGACAAAATTAGCAGACCACAGGTACTGAGCAAACATTACATTAAATATGCTTGTAAAGGTTTTGAAAGTGACTGCAGCCTCCAAGATTGTAGCTTAAGACCGTTGCTAAAATGGTACTTTAAATCAAAATATAATAATGATTTGCTTATGCCTGTGAATTATACCTTTAAAAAAATATTACAGTGGCTCTCAAAAGTATTCACCCACTTTGGACTTTTCCATATTCCATTGTGTTACAACATGAAATCAGAATGGATTTAATCAGGAGTTATTGCCACTGATCAACACGGAAAATGTCCATAATGTCAAACAAAGTGAAAAATATAATCTGTAAATTAATTACAAATACAAAACAGAAAATACTTGAATGCATAAGTAAGCACTATGACGCACCTGATTGAGCTGTGGTGAAAGTCACGTAATTAGTTGAATGGAGTCCACCTCTGTGCAATTAAGGTGTGTCACATGATTTCAGGTTAAATACATCTGTCTCTAGGAGGTCCCACAGTTGGTTAGTACGATTACAAACAAAAACTACATAATGAAGATGAAGGAACATTCAATGCAAATCCGGAATAAGGTTCTTCAAAAGCACCAATCAGGGGTAGGATATAAGAACATTTCCAAGGCATTGAATATCCCCCAAAGCACAGTAAAGTCCATTATTAAGAAATGGACAGAATATGGCAAAACTGTGAATCTGTCTAGATCAGGCCGTCGTCAAAAACTGAGTATCTGGGCGAGAAACGCATTAGTCAGGGAGGTCACCAAGAGGCCTATGACAACTCTAAAGGAGTTACAGTCTTCCATGGGTGAGCTGGGAGACACTGTGGATACTGCAACAATAGCCTAGGTGCTTCACAGAGGTGGCCTTTATGGGAGAGTGGCAAAACAAAAGCCATTGTTTAAAAAAAACTCACATCAAATCTTGGCTAGAGTTTGCCAGAAGGCATGCGGGAGACTCTTAGACGAAGTGGTGGAAGATTCTATGGTCTGATGAAACCAAAATAGAGCTTCTTGGCCACAAAGCTAAGTGCTCCCTTTAATGCAAGCCTAACACTGCATATCATCTTGAGAACACCATCCCTACTGTGAAACATGGTTTTGGCAGCATCATGCTATGGGGATGCTTCCCTGTATCAGGGCCTGGAAACCTTGTAAAGATAGAGGGTACAATGGAAGCAGCAAAGTACAGAGAAATCCTGGAAGAAAACTTGCTGAAGTCTGCAAGAGACCTGGGACTTGGGAGAAGATTCATCTTCCAGCAGGACAATGACCTCAAACATACAAGCAAAGCCACACTGGAGTGGCTTAAAAACAAGAAGGTCAATGTCCTGGAGTGGCCCAGTCAAAGCCCGGACCTCAATCCAATTGAGAATATGTGGGAAGAGATGAAAATTGCTGTTCAACATAGGTCCCCATCCAACGTGATGGAGCTTGAGCAAATTTGCAAAGAATAATGTGCAAAAATTGATGTGTCCAGAAGTGCAAAGCTGGTAGAGACTTCTCATCATAGACTCATGGCTGTAATTGCTGCCAAAGGTGGCTCTACTAAATATTGACTGAAGGGGTGAATACTTATGCATTCAAGTATTTTCTGTTTTGTATTTGTAATTCATTTAGAACAATTTTCCTCTTTGACATTATGGACATTTTCTGTATTGATCAATGGAAAAAAACTCCTGATTAAATCCATTCTGATTTCATGTTGTAACACATTGAAATGTGGAAAAGTCCAATGGGGGTGAATACTTTTGAGAGCCACTGTAGCTATACCATCTGCACTCAGGACTTTGGGGATTCAGTAAAAGCCTGTTGTCATGTGAGAAATTGTGTTTGCTGATCTTGTGTAGTTTGTAATGCTACAATGATCAATTAAATAAGTGTTGAGTGTAATGGGATTGTTTAATTATTTTTGATAATTATTTCATTTTACAGCAAGACAAACAAAGTATTTTGCAAGGCCCACATTGTAACATTTCAGTGCGTACTTTCTCTGTAGTGGCTGTACCATCCACAGAGTGAAACCTCAAAGAGCTGTTTCAGTGACATTGTTGGCACAGAACATGAAGAGAAAAGCACTTACGACTTCAAAGTCTGATGACATCACCAGTATTTTTACTGTACCTTCCCATAAATTTGTCCGGATTTTTTGCTTCAACCACGCAGGTGTTGCATCACCTCAGTTTGTTGCTATGTGCTGTAAACAAACAAAATCCCAGTGTGGGATAAGGCCAAAGCATGGCAAAGTTCCTCTGGGCTTTACTCAGTTGACGACTTAATCAGGCAGTGTAATGTCTTGACCATATGCTTAAACATTGTTGTGTTTGTCCTCTTTGAGTAGCAATTATGAATAAATACTGTAGTGTAGTAGTACAACTAGAACTAGAATTGGTGATACTATCCAATGTAGTTTGCATAAAAATCAATTAATAAACCATCCGACTGCTGAATGCATTCTTTCAACTGCATTAATACTCTGGTTAGTGATTCCCAGTGTTAAGCAGCATTGTGGCATTAGCTCTTGAAACATTGAAATGCACTGACTTATACTATAGGTGAAATCAACATACTGTTAGACTGAAGATTCATATGTGTATATATCCATGCACCAGCAGCTCCTTTCAGATTTAACTGTGAAGTAGTAGTGTTGATTCATGTAAACTAAACAAAGGTGACCTTATGGAAAAGTTATTTTGACCTTAAACAGATGTTAAGGTTTGAAATCCATTTGCTCATACAAGTCTTTCAAGCTTGAGGCCAAGAACATACAAGACATGCATTTTGACTTTGAGTGCTTAATCTCCCAAATGTGTAGTGGCACATCTTCCAGAAGGCTTTAAAGAAAAAGATTAAGCTACGTATTCATAGTTCTTTAGGTAATCTGTTGTATTTTCTTTTTCAAGTGTTTACTTGTCATATTTCTCAAAGTCTTCCATTATAAGAGACAACTGAAACTGAATAAAACCATATTACTAGTGGCACTCAAACGTTAACATGAAAAATACATTGTTTGACAGGTCAAAATTAGAAGATTTCCAGTGCACTTATCAAAATATTTTAATTATTGGCAAGTTGATGACCTTTGTTTACAGTTGAGCTCCCACCCGATCCTCTTGATTCTACATCCATTGAAGCGCCTAGTAGAAGAAACTTTTATGCAATCGAGGCAAGTGGGGGCCGCCCCTGTAGCTCCCGGAGACAAAGGCATATGCAATGAGCCTTCACGATATAGCCCCCCAGTGTAGTCTATGGAACAACTACCGCAGGTCACCGCTAGTGGCATGAAAACGCAGCTTTATCCTGTGCTTTCCCGCCCCCCAGAAGCTGGCATTCACTTGCTTCAGCCTTACATCTTGCAGCTTCCAGGTGCGCAAATGGCATGCTTTAGCCCACGGGCTCCACGCTTCCAGAAGCCGATATTCACTTGCAATGCTGCATTTGTCACCTTCATAGCACCTGGAAGCTGCAATATGTAAGGCTTAAACAAGGACATATTGGCTTAGCCGGAGGGTTAAAACATGCAGTGTGCGGCCCCTGGGAGTTGAGAGAAATAAGGCTGAAACAGTTGTATTGCGGCTTCTGGAAGTGGTGCCTAGTTTCTATACAGAGTGCAATACAGGCTGCATTAACCTGTCCTCATTGTCTTAAATACACTACATACAGAAATAAGTACACAAATGTATAAATAAAGGCTCCTTCAAGACATTGCATGTTTAATATGTAGCCTATCAATTTGTGTCTCCATGGGACCGAATAAAGCGACAAATTCAACGCTGTATACGGAACTGAGAGAATAAGGCTAAAGCAAGTGAATAGCGGCTTCTGAAAGCGTGGAGCCCGTGGGCTGAAGCTTGCCATTTGCGCACCTGGAAGCTGCAAGATGTAAAGCTTAAACAAGGGCATATCGGCTTCTGGAGACGCGGAGCAGGCGGGTTAAAGCATGCCTCGTGTGGCACCTGGAGGCTGTGAGATGTAAGACTGAAGCAAGTGAATACCAGCTTCTGGGGGGCCGGGAAAGCTTAAGATAAAGCAGCGTTTGTATGCCTCTAGCGGGGATTTGCGGTAGTTGTTCCTTAGACTACAATGGGGGCTATATCGTGAAGGCTCAATGCATATGCCTTTGTCTCCGGAAGCTACAGGGGCGGCCCCCACTCACCTCGATTGAGCCATTTTTCTACTAGGTGCTTCCATGCATGTAGAATTGCGAGGATCGGGTGGAGCTCCACACCACCCTGAGAGAGTTGAAGACAAGACATAAACTCACACACAAACACTGTGTGGACAAGTGCAAGGTATTACATGCAGGTAATAAAAATGTCCACTGTCATTACACTATGGGAGGAATAGAACTGGAAGAAGTAACACATGAGAAAGACCTAGGAGTCTATGTGGACTCCTCACTTTCTCCATCCAAACAATGTGGGGAAGCAATAAAAAAGGCAAACAGGATGTTAGGGTATATTGTCCAAAGTGTAGAAATTAAAACAAGGGTAGTAATGTTCAGACTGTACAATGCACTAGTTAGAGCTCATCTGGATACTGTGGACAGTTCTGGGCTCCACACTTCAAGAAAGATATCGCTGCTCTAGAGGCAGTTCAGAGGAGAGCAACCAGACTTATTCCAGGTCTGAAGGGAATGTCCTACTGAGAGACTGAGGAAATGAACCTTTTCACCCTGGACAGGGTTGAAGAACAAGTACCATGGATAAGATGAAATAAAATAAAAGTAGAACGATTTTTCTGTTCACAGTTTCCACTGAAATATTTCTGTAATTATAATAATGTGTGTTTTTCACTCAGATAAGTTTACTTTAACAAGAATTTAAGTGCAAGGTCAATAGCAACAATTAGAGCTGCGTGTGTTCATTATAAAATAGAGGCAAAATAAATTATAACACCATCTCCCTGCTGAGATCTGCTGAACCTCTGCGCCCAGCTTCTAAACCTTTTTATTTCCACTGTAAGTGTTTTACCCATGCCAAGTACAAGCTAATAAAGATGATTAAGTACATTAAAGCAATCTGCAGCACCCAATGTCTCATAGATTGGTCTTGAAATGGAAAATGAAACACATGCTCACAGATGGCAGCTGGGGCTGTTGCTGTAAGGATGGCGAGTGCAGCAATCAGGGCAGGCTGGGAAGTGGGAAATGTTAGGTAGTGTGTGATGTAAACTGCCATAGACACAGCTGTATGTTGAGTCAAACAGACTTTGAGTCATGCTTTTCTGAAGGAATATTAACATGAAATATATTCTTTCTGCATACATTTACACCTCACTTTTTTGGGGGGAGGACAGGGGGGTTGAAACAGTCCTCCGACTGTGATGCACAATAGGGAAATTCACAGATCTGTTTAGCACTGCATGCCAATAGAACCCTTTTTCTTACGAAGCGACGAATGTTAATGATTTGATTGAGTTTTCCAGTTTTTGTTATTTTTTGAGAGGTAAATGTTTTTGCTTCTCCACCAACAAATAGGTCAAATATTCCACTTTCATGTTGTATAAAACAGAAATTGATCTGCCACTAGAGAGAAAAATAAAGTTTGTTTTTCAGTTTTATGGTAATCAGTTATCTGAATTCTTACATAACCAAATTATTGCTAGAATGAATAGCAGTATGAAATGTATGGTGCTCTGTATTGAGGTTATGCAGTATTAATCTTCTGTGTAATGACTTTTACATCATGTACCTCAACTTGCTGTACATTTTCTGGGAAACAAAGCTGACAAATACAAATGCATTAAAAACATACAATTAGAGAGGCAAATTTGATGCACATACTCATTAAAGATTTTATACACTTTTAATAGTTAATGACAACAAAAGTTAGGCAACTTTCTGTTGGTCACAGTTTTGTTATTTTTCCATTAGTCCTTTCTTCATAACCGCCGTGTGAATGCGTGCTGTGATGGAAAGCATTCTGTGTCACATTAGACCTAGTTTGTAATGGAACTGGTCCAAATTACAACAACACAAAATACTACCACTGCTATGGCCCACATATAGAGAAAATGATTTAAATCATGGTCAGTACGTGATGAAAAGAAACTGGTTGGTTTAAAAATAAACATGATGTAAAACTAAAGTGGTTTATACGTTGTGACATTAAAGACAATTTTTGCCCTCTAAGTCTCTAGTTTTAGAAAGTCGAGGGTATTACTTTTTAAGGCAGTTTTTGATTCCATTAGGCATGTGGTCTTTAAAATTAGATTCTTGAAATGCATTTGGGACCAAGAAAATGTTTCCGTTATAGATTGTGTGGGTTTTATAAATAGATTGACTATATTGAATATTTCAGGGTTCTCTGTATTTTTATGTCTGTATCTATGTCATTTTTCATCACACGAGCAAAACCTCTGGATTTTTCGAATTAGTAAGCAGATGAGTGTTCCGCAAAAACAATTTCAAAATGTAGATTGATGTCAACCTATTCTCCAAGATATGACATCCCTTTGTTCGTTGGTATCAGTAATTTCTTAGAAAATAAAAAGTGCCTATTTATTTTTTTCCCAGAAACTTTAAGACGAACCATAAACAAGATGACAAAACAGAATATGGTCACAGCTGCCCTTTTTAAGGTCAAAATGACGCAAGCACAATTCATCGTTGTCTTTAATGTCAGTGCACATTGTCTGAATGGAACCTTTCTTTTTAATGTAACGCAGGCTTTAAATAGTACTTCTGCTGTAATTGTAAGCCATCTGCCCTTTTAGTTCGATTAGCTGTCTCATACTTACACACAACTTTTGAGTCACAGCCACTATAGTTAGAATAATGTACATTTTCTTTCACACTTTAAAAATATGCATATATCGGACACTAAGGAGCATATTTTTACCATCTGAGAAACTGCTTTCCCCCCCTTTAATTTCAAAATGGGGATACCAGATCAAAGTTGTATGTATCAATATCAGTTAGCTAATATACACTCACCTAAAGGATTATTAGGAACACCATACTAATACTGTGTTTGACCCCCTTTCGCCTTCAGAACTGCCTTAATTCTACGTGGCATTGATTCAACAAGGTGCTGAAAGCATTCTTTAGAAATGTTGGCCCATATTGATAGGATAGCATCTTGCAGTTGATGGAGATTTGTGGGATGCACATCCAGGGCACGAAGCTCCCGTTCCACCACATCCCAAAGATGCTCTATTGGGTTGAGATCTGGTGACTGTGCGGGCCAGTTTAGTACAGTGAACTCATTGTCATGTTCAAGAAACCAATTTGAAATGATTCGACCTTTGTGACATGGTGCATTACTCTGCTGGAAGTAGCCATCAGAGGATGGGTACATGGTGGTCATAAAGGGATGGACATGGTCAGAAACAATGCTCAGGTAGGCCGTGGCATTTAAAAGATGCCCAATTGGCACTAAGGGGCCTAAAGTGTGCCAAGAAAACATCCCCCACACCATTACACCACCACCACCAGCCTGCACAGTGGTAACAAGGCATGATGGATCCATGTTCTCATTCTGTTTACGCCAAATTCTGACTCTACCATCTGAATGTCTCAACAGAAATCGAGACTCATCAGACCAGGCAACATTTTTCCAGTCTTCAACTGTCCAATTTCGGTGAGCTTGTGCAAATTGTAGCCTCTTTTTCCTATTTGTAGTGGAGATGAGTGGTACCCGGTGGGGTCTTCTGCTGTTGTAGCCCATCCGCCTCAAGGTTGTACGTGTTGTGGCTTCACAAATGCTTTGCTGCATACCTCGGTTGTAACGAGTGGTTATTTCAGTCAAAGTTGCTCTTCTATCAGCTTGAATCAGTCGACCCATTCTCCTCTGACCTCTAGCATCAACAAGGCATTTTCGCCCACAGGACTGCCGCATACTGGATGTTTTTCCCTTTTCACACCATTCTTTGTAAACCCTAGAAATGGTTGTGCGTGAAAATCCCAGTAACTGAGCAGATTGTGAAATACTCAGACCGGCCCGTCTGGCACCAACAACCAGCCACGCTCAAAATTGCTTAAATCACCTTTCTTTCCCATTCAGACATTCAGTTTGGAGTTCAGGAGATTGTCTTGACCAGGACCACACCCCTAAATGCATTGAAGCAACTGCCATGTGATTGTTTGGTTAGATAATTGCATTAATGAGAAATTGAACAGGTGTTCCTAATAATCCTTTAGGTGAGTGTATATATATATATATATATATATATATATATATATATATAATTTCTCTTTGTTAAGAAAAAATAAGCCTTTTTAATTATCTGAAACTAATGATGAAATGGAAGAAGACAGCTAGCTACAGGTGGGATTAGCCTCTGTGCAGTATGGTTTCTCTTCGAAACGTCAGCTCAGTCCTCACTTGTTCATCTCATTCCATTAACTGAGGCCTCAATCAAATCAGAGTTGCACACTATTTTTATTTTGTAGTTTTTCTCTTTTTTTGTAGTTGTTTGTTACCTTTTCATGTAATTTGTTGAGAAACGATTATCCTGAAAGGTTGAGTCTGAGACTGTTATACTCCTTATAGCTGATTTTCCAGTAGTTGATTGACAGCACTAAATTGATAGAATGCTGTTCCAAGTGTATGTTTTTAGCTAAGCAGCTGGTCTAATTGGTAAATAGATAAAGCTGACATTCCAAAGATCTCTTTCATCACAGACTGTTTCTTTTATCCTGTTTTTCTTAACCAAGAGGGGAAAAAAGTAATAATGAAAATCATAGTGAAGGATGCACTGCATTCAATGTGAAAAATATAAACTTTTGGTTTACTTCAGGCTGCATGTGTCACTTAAATATTTGGGTAAATGAGAAAAATAAGTAAAAGGCTATTTATTTTGCATCATCAGTTGAAAGAACAGTTGCTTATTAAACCTAATATTAAAACCATAAAAATGCTAAATCAGTACGAGAGATTTGAACCAGCTGCTTTTTATTTAAAACAACCTGCTGTTTAAGGCATGTACTTGCTTTCCAACTGTTTCGTTGTACCCAGCTGCATTTAATAGCCCTAAGTACCACATTGTTTTATAACTCTTGACTATCTACAAAGCTCTTTTTTCTTGCAAAATATATCCATATTTTTCTGCATGACCGGAGGGAGATGTCATTTTTTTAATCAGTTATGCTGTCTCAAGATTTATGTCTTTAATAACAACTGAAAATAATGCCGTCCTTTTACTATAAGTGCTGTATACCACAAGTAAGTTTGGTGTCGCTTGCAAAAACACATGAAAATGGCATACTGCTGTGACCCATCATAGGCAATCTTGACTAGCTATAAATGCTGCCTGTATATAATACAAAGACTTATTCTGGAAGCAGTTTGGTGAAAAAGTATTAAGGAATCAGTGGAGGTGGCTGGGTGCCAAAATACTATAGCAGGTCACACACACAAAAACTGTAGACTGCCAGGTAGGACCACCCTCCATGTCTTTTTTTGATGCAAGCTTTTGTCTAATAACCAGTGCCATGTAATCTTGTTGGATGTTGTACATGGTGTTCACTTCCCTGCAGGATTTAAATGGTTGTAGCTAAAACCGGTCGAGAAGGTGTTTTTCTCTTGAATGTTTAGGTTCATAGTCCGGATGATTTGCAGTAAATTCCGGTTCAGATGAGCCGATTAAGTAGAATGGGAATGAAAGATAGGCTGACCCACATCTCTGTTTTGTTACTGTTTTTATGCTCTTATGGTCTTCTTATGCTATGGAGGAGAATTGGTTGGGTTCCATCAAATTGCATCAACAAGCTGATATGGTCCTCAGCTGAGAGGTTTTTCAGAGCCCCATTACAAGGATTTGTGGCATGACTAGCTTCAGGGCTTTGTTTTCATATACTATTTTTCTTATGGATTACACTCTGATATGTCACATGTTACAAAAGGGGGGATTGCCAGTTGTATTACAGTGGACCAACAAGATATATGAAGTGTGCTTTGACATTTTGTTGTATTAGTGCCCACCTCTGGTTAACCTGCTCTGAAATTGCAGTGTGTCTAATGACTAATAAAGATTTGTGTGTTACGAGGGAGGTGAATAAAAACCCTTGTCGGTGGAGTTGAAAAAGTTGAAAAAGTATTTCCACTTGTCCACTGTCCAAGAATGGCAGCATGTGCAATTTGGAATTCAAGTAACAAGTTTCTGATTACTGACTTATTGTAGTTCTCAGAGAATGGCGTGACCAGCTGAACCCACTTCTTGTTTTCATTTCAAAATGGCTTGCAATACAATTTTATTATTATTTTCTGTAACCAATTGGAAACTGCGTAATCCAAACACAACATCAAAGTGAATTCCCATTAACACAACACTGAAAGGTAAAGGCCATAGAACCACTCTATTCTGTCCATTCCATCCCAATTCTTACATACAATGTGTAATTGACTGTGGTGCTTTATAGTCCTGTTCTGTATCTTTCAGCAATTCCAAAACAGTAGGGAGTGAGAAAATATTAATGGAAACTCACCAGTGCTCCTCATAGGTTTAGTTTCAGCTTGCTAAAAATTACAACTCTTTTAATCTGAACTGGTTTTGCTGCCAAACAAAGGGCAATGTCAGCCACTGGATTCTTAACTCGGACACATAAAACAAATCAAGTCTCTCACATGAACTTGTTTGTATAGAGCTCAGTTTCTGCTCCATCAGCTACAGGTGCACAAGTTGTACATCACCTTCAATCTACCTCAAGTACTGCATTGTTTCAGCAGTCTGCCGAGCCAGGTGCTTTTGCTTCACACTATTAATCTTAGGCAGCACTAACCTTTAAAATGCTACAGAAATGTCAATATTTAGTTTGATTCTTACTAATTCCAGCCAATATTAAGTCAAGATTTCATCTGTAATCATAAGGGCTTAGTGTAAACGTACCTGTCCATTAACTAGTGTAATTCTTTGGTTGGCTGTTCAAGAAATCCTGTCTAGCTGATTTGGAGGCTGTTCCTAAAACGAAAACTCCTGTATGGGCTTCATTGTGATGATGGTGGAACTAGCTTGATTAGTATTTTAGAAACATAATGTTCTGGGATCATGTAGTACAGTTTGTTTCTGCAATCAACCCGCGATACAATGTGGGAAACAAAAGCAGTCCTTTTTCGTTAAACCAAAAATGATAAATAGTTTACAGGGAACTTTATTGTACAAATTTCATGCGAGGGGTTTACCTCACTCCCCTCCCAGCATTCCTTCTGTTTCATTTCGCCATTGAACATATTTTGAGAGTTTTTTGGTTAATAACTAACCCATGTTCAGCCTAACAATTACATATTGTATCATTTTTAGATTAGCATCCTATGTGTAATGGCTATATATTTAATTTTATTGACATACTTCAAATAAAGCCCTTGCATTTTACTGAACTTAAATTAAAAAGTTGCGAGACTTGAGTGTCCTGGAAATGTTTCTTATTGCAATTGTGCTGTTCATATATATATATATATATATATATATATATATATATTTATTATTATTTCATAATAAATGTAATTATTACAAATCCTTTTGGAAAAAGTTGGTGAGTTTATGATCAAAATTTAAATTAGAAATAGATAGTTGACTAAAAATAAAATATACCACAACATGTGCTGATAGTTCCTAAAATACATAGATAACATCATTCATTTTTTTAACTTGGTTATAGTAAATCTTCTCCAGATTCTATGCCAAACATGCAGATTTTTTCTAGATCTGTCAAATTAAACTAAATTAATACTGACTTTCAAAAAGTATAAATGAAAATCTAGAATCCTGCTGTTTGCCATAAAGTCTAAATGTCAGATGCAGTCTCAGTTTGGTACTTGACAATCAAAGTGTTCATGAACAAGTCCTGTAGTGTTCTCAGAGAAATATTGTCACTGCTTTAACAACCTTTGGGGTAGGAGTTAGGTTTGTACAGGAGTTTTTTTTTTTTTTTTTTCTTGTCAAATTCTACTTAATCAAAACGTGGGGGGGAAATTAAGAAAATGTGTAAGTAAAAGAAAATTAAAAAAACAAAACAAAACATGAAACCTGCAGGTGGCAGGGGTCATTCTGCAGGTTTTCCATTCTGTGGTCCTAATTAGGGGAAATGTTAGTTACTTAAAGGAGTTAGTGCATTGGAAAATGTCTTTAAAAGTGAAGTGACAGCTTGGTTATTGATTACACTCCAAGCCAATATTGTACATGTGCCCACCACTTGCAATTTGTTTTGTGTGCTCCCTCGAGTTTAACTCTATTTTTTTTTAAAGAGCTGCAGAAGTGAACTCCTAGGGTAAGTCACTAATAAAACAGTCATTGACAAGTTTAAGTACGATGTGGTGATGTTAATTTGTAACTAAATGTGAGCTGCAATAGCAGGACACGCAAAACTGTGTTGTCATGCCTTCAACCTTGCCAAAGGAAAGTAGGGTTTGTCCGTGGTTTGTCCTGCCTGTTGATTTCAAAAAATCTGTTTCTAATAATACAATTCTATATGTAAACTCAAGGCTTTCCATTTTCTTTTCTTTTTTATATATTTTTTATTGGTGCTGGAAGAAATGTCAGTATCCCAACACATTTATCTAACTGTTCTCAACAATTCAACAATAAGAAAGATATATGGACTCATATGGTGAGTAAACCACAGGCATATAGGATACCTTTTTATTTAAACAGCTATATATAAGCAAAGCTGTGACACATAGGCCAGGATGATAAAAAAAAAGACAGGACAGGGACAGAACCAGACCTTGCCACAGATTAGCCTGAAGTAAATAACTTAATTCCTGTGTAGACCTATAACCTGTTCTACAAACCTGCATTGCAAAGTAGGATCTGAGGATGCTTTTGCTTCTCTTTGATTTTATACTGTCTTATAATGTCTTTAATGTGAATGAACCATACATAGAAATGTAACTTACAGCTTATTATGGGAGGTCTGTACACTTAGCAATTGGTACTTCAACACACAGGGGAAAATGTAAAACAATTGTGCTGTGAAAGATCACATTTCAATGGCCAGCACTGTACTTTTGTGTTTTGCTACAATTTGTATTGCTAACACATCCCATTTTACAGATACATTTATTTGTGCTTGTTTATCTGGTGAGGTTGCATATATATGAAAAGAAAAAATTATCCAGGGTGTATTCATGCAATTAAAAAAAAAAGTCTCCATAAACTATATACGCAGGATTCTGTTAGTGGAAATAACCCTCTCTGTTCCTCCCGGCTTCACGATACAATAACTCATGGCGTAAATCTGCTATGAGCTTTCCTCGATGAGAGCAGGAGTGCTTGGACAGGGAGAACAAAGCTTAACAGAGCTAGAGCTAAATCTTATGAAAGGTGAAATAATGGATTTCCCCCCAAATGCCTGTCAAGTTATTAGCTACTGTATATACAGCCCTTCACTACAGAGAACACACTTCAAATAAATCTTGAGGTTAAACTACTGTTTGTTGACTTCAGCCCTTTAATGGAAAAACTGACGCTGTTTTTATTTTTTTTTAAATGTCCCTTTGTCTGTGACAGGTCCGCTAATATCATGTGCAGCTAGGTAGACTCATACGCAGCTAATGATAACAAACCCAGCCGCACCTGCACAATACGTCAGTGCCGAGGTACTCAGGCCACTTCAGGGTCAGAGCCGCAGGAGAGGGATCTGGTTAATGTTCAATTGAGCAGCCCAGGAGGAGAGCTGCACAAAATTTATGGACACTGGGAACCAGCTGCCAGTTTTTTTTTGTTTTTTTTTTTGTTTTTTAAAGGTGGAGGGGAATAAAAGTGAGAATGATGGACCAAATTTGAATTTGTGTTTTCAAAGGATGAGACTAGAGCGAATGAATGAGAGGGGAGTTCATAATCACAGTTACAAAAAGTCAACTGTGAACAAATGAGCACGATTGTGGGCTTATAACTTCCTACTCTGTCCTGTCATAATGTTATTCACTGTAATGCATATATCTAGCTTTTCAGAGTGCTGTTTTTACAATATGTGCACGTTGAGCATTTGAAAACATATGTAAGTCGTTAATAATAGTATTCTGTGTGGTGTCTTGTAAACACAGTGTCGTAACAATTTAAATTGCATGATGCCTGGGCAGTTTAGTGCAAATCAAATAATTTTCCGCAGTATCTTCTTATCAGGTGTTACTCTTTCTCTTTCATGAAATTGGTTACCCCCAAGTTTTTGCTTTTGGCTTTGTTGCATTCTTTGTGTGCTGTCTTACTGTACTTTCCCATTTGGCTTTCATGCTGTAATGCTTTAGTGGTATATCCTTTTAATTGACGTCTATGAGGAGAGGGACTTTCTAAAACAATGTGTCATAATACAGAAAAGCCAAGTTGAGGACACTGACAAGTTTGAGCTTATGGTTAATGTTGCCTGACTTTTTTCATTTTGAAATGGGTATGTTTCTGTCTACTTGTAAATCACTCTCACTACTTCAGTCACACACTCCTTGTCACAAGCATGCAGATCAGAGAAGCAGAAACTTTGTTTTTCTCAGTGACTGGGCTAGTATTAACTGTGACTTTTGCTCATTTTAATGGATGTCGATATTTTCTTGTTCTTTGTTGCATAATTGAAATATCTATTTATAATAGTATTATTTATTTATTTATTTATTAGCGGTTATTACCAAGAGTGACATACAGTTTTCACAAGTCAAGTAAATATGTGTAAAGTCCAATAAGCATAGGCCTATATCCTAGTGAATATGAGCTACAACAAGGTGCAGAACATAATATTGCTCCATCTCTGGTTCATTTGAAGAAAGCAGAATAAAGTTGCTAACTGTATTTTTCCCTGTTCCTTGGATCCACTTTTTGGCTAGTGAGCCTTTTTATTTTCTATTTTGACAGAAACTCGTGTGAAGGTTTTTATAATGTGCCAAGTGAGGAAATTCCATCTGTCTATACTGCACCTGCCCCAAGTATATAAACTAAGGTTTAATATATATGATATATTATATAATATATATAGTAGTTACTCTCTTGGGTTTGAAACTGAAGCATGCTCTTAAGTATTGCAACACAAAGGGAAGTTTTTGGTTCTTTTGTGTGATTGTAATCTGAAACCTTATGGCAAGCAGCCCCCTGTGGGAGTTTAAAAATTGCAATGCTTGTTGCTGGAAGTGTTTCCTTTGATTCTTATGTTATAGCTTCTGTACAGTCTTTCAGTAGAAGTGCACATTGCAGGTTTGCATGTACATTTCCTCTGTCTTTTGGATTGCAATGTCAGTTGGTGGCAGCAGTGATTAAAAAGCCCAAATGATGCTCAGTTACTTAATGATTTGCTTAACGGGCCATGTTCCTTTTAGGCTTATGTGTATTCTCTCTCTCACCCACTGAATTAAACCTATGGCATCTCCACTCTGTAATAAAACTGTGTAAACCAGTGGGAAATCTGTGGAAAGAAAAGTGGTCAATGACTTTTCTACCAATCAGTACGACCTGCCCGTTTGAATGGAATTGCTGTATTATTTGAACCGTTATTTGTTGAGGCATGTTTCTGGATTGAAGTGCCTCATCTGCGTCTTGCCCATAGGGGGAGTGATTTAACTTTGCTTTGCTGGCCACAGTAAATGAAGAGAACAGTGAAGGCATGTTGACTAACAGCACTAACAACCTGGCTTTTGCACTCTTGTCTGCTGTTTGAACTGACACAGACTTTCAGTGGTATTTGATACTTTGACCTGCTGATCTCTTTAAAGACTTAGAAAGTAAACACCTCTTTCCCTGGCTGAATAAAATACCATTAGGAGCTAATAATTTGTCTGGGTCACTGTGCAGGGTACATAGCGTGTAGTTCATTCTATATGTAAAATAAACATGTCATGTTTGTCTTTTCAGTCACTTTTGAATATTGACTTTTTTTTCAAGCAATAGCCGTCAGTGGTTTGAGTGAAATATTTACATTCTTGGAAATGCATTTTATGTATGTATGTAAGTCAATTCAGCCTGAAACTTAAAAAAAATGAAATGTATATATTTACCTGGAGGTCCACAGCAGTGTGTGTCTGTCATGGCGTTTGCTTACAGCATCTGTTTTGTTTTGTTTTTTCCATTGGATTTCAAAAGCGTTATCGGTCACATTGTCCTGTAACTTGGCACATCATGAAGCCCTTGGCAACTTTGTTATATGCTCACATGTCTGTTTGCTTTTTTAAACTTTATAGACTTTCTGTTCTTGATCAGACAACTAAAAAAAAAAATGAAATGTGCTCACCTGCGGAGCTCAGGTTTTAGATTATATTATTTTCTCTGAAGTAAATTTGATAAAAGCACAGTGTTTACATGTTCTGTTTTCTTTTTTTTTATCTTATCAGAATATTATCATTAACCCTATTTATGATATTTTGATGGTTATTATAATATATATGTTTTTAAAACAGCAACTATAATGTCATTAAATATGATTTACCACTGTAGGGGGCTTTATTAGGTTATTGAAATTAATCAAGAAGAATACCCTCTGTGATCATTTTTTTTCTGCCTTTTATTTATGTTCTCTCTTTTGAGTCTAGTCTTTTGAGGTATTTGAAAGAGGAAGCCAGACGCTGGAATGAGCCTGTTAAATGTCTGTTATAATTCAGTGATACACAGTGACAGAAGTTCCGTTTTTGCTTGGTTTAAAACTTTAGCTCTCTAATGTTTCAAAAATGAAAAGGGGGAGGACTGGTGGGAGGAGAAGCAAAAGCAAGAAAAATAAAAAAACAGTAAAATAAAAGCTGCCGCGGTGAGTCAGCTATGAGTCTGAAGTCTAGGAAGAGGACTCCAGCTCACACAAGATCTAGGAGAGATTCCAGACCTTCGCAGCTCTGACATGTGGGGTCTTCTTTCAATTACGACAAGCAGGGAGGAGAAGCCAAACTTGAGATATCCCACACTGGCGTGTCTGCTGACCTCGCGGCTCTAATACCCTGACAGTCTGTGGCTGGGAGTGCTCGGGAGACTCACAGCTGCTTGGGGGTTGCCTCTCCCAGCAGGTGTAGCATGGACAAACTAGATAGTAGTTATTTGGTTAGCTATGCGTTCATTTATTTATTTACTTATTTATTTATGTATGTATTCATTTTATATTGATACATGCTTTCTGTCTCTGGTCATTTTGCTCCACAGTAAAGCTTGCCTGTCTCAGCTTGTTTACCCAGGTGAGAAACAGTGTCGGTAACCAAATGTTATCTTTTCTAAATATCCTCCTTGGGTCAACCTGCACCAGTGTTTGTTTTGGTGAATCATGGGAAGCTGGAGTTGCATTTTTAAGGACCTAGACAACAGTTGTTATCTGGCTAGGGTTTTAATATATATTGGAATTAAAGTGGTCATTCATTTATTTTTGTATTGTTCATTTTCATTCATTTTTTCTGTTTAAAGTGTTTTATTAAACAGATCTAGGAAAATCCTGTTTTCAATATATATCATGCATCTGAAAAACCTGGCTCTTGTTTTTCTTTTACACGAACAAATGTTCTCATGTTCTGCCAGTTGTGCGTTTGCAGCTCTTGCAGTTCTGTTTTTCTTTTCACCATTTAGAGACACTTACATTGTGGTTTTCATAAGTTGAAGCTGTAATCTTTCTTTACTCAGCATTAGATCAGTCTTCTTGGGCCCTGGAAATTGTCTTGTGTATAATTTGTCCAATTTTTCAGTTTTGTCCTACTGCTTTTGACTCAACACACAACCAGCTGGTCCTCGCTGCATCATGCCAGTGATCAAGGTTTTGTACTTATCCTTGACTCACTCAGATTTTTTTCTTCTTTTTAATTTTCTTCCTGAAAGACCAAAACTCTGGAAGATGAAGTAAAAAGGTGTTCCAGCGCTGTGGAATGCTGTGATATATCACAGCACAAGGAAACAGGCATATCCTCAAAAACATTCCTCTTTTTCTCTTTTTTCTTTCCTTTGTTGCCACGCTGACATCACTGCGGGCTTACCAAGTACAGCATGAAAAGATACCTCTGGTGCATAATGGGGTTCCATCATGATACTGCACAATCCTTCTTGAAAAAGCCCTGTTGGTAATAATTCATGTTGTGCTCATGTAATCGTCATCCTTTGGTGCATTCCCTGCATTTCAAACTCTGTCAAAGTAGATTGTATTGATTGTTTTTCAAAGTCTTCTACGTATATCCTATGTAGCATATGATAATTTCATTCTACCTTCTTGTTACTTTTGCTGCCCACGGTGTAGAGAAGCCATGTGAACATCACAGCATGGTAGACTACAAAGGAGAGGTGTGTCATGCATACAGAAGACTGTTTGTGTTTGATATTTCTTTCCCCCCAATGATATTTCTATAAAATAAATATTTAAAGGCTGGTTAGTGACAGGCTGGTTTATATCCCACACTTGCCTTTTCTTCACTAGTTAAACAAACACAAACCTTGTGAGATGCTTATGTAGGATTTAGAGGCTTTCATTACATTCCCCCTGGGACCAACAGCAGCATAAGAGAACTGACTTTATTGTGGTGATCACTGAAAAACAATGTCATTTCCAATGGCAGTGTTGGAATACCCCTGTCTTGTGAACTCCTTTTAAAAACTCTTTGAGCATATTGGAGCCATCTGGGAGAGATTTGAAACCCCAGCATGAATAAAAACATACAAATGTATTTAATCAGTGTTAGAGGCTAGGAAGGGCAGTGCAGCATTGCTCTGGACCATCTCGGCACAATCAACAGTATCTGCTTGGCTTAGGAAAGAGTTAGCAGCTCTCGAACAAGCAGAAGACTTTTATTTATTTACTTATTTTCCTAGTCTGGCTGTAATAATGGAGAATCTGTAGGACACCTGACAGAACTCCATCTGTGCTGAGAATTTTATTGTAAGGTACAGTACAGTGATCGTACTGTAAATGAAGGAGAAATTACATTCAGCTGCTGGTTTGTGGCATTTCTGCTGCCTGTGGGGAAGGATATCACATAGATCATTTTCTGTTTCATCATCAGGAATGTGCTAAGATGCGATTACATTTTGATCTGAGAAGCTGACATTAAAGTCTGAAAATCATAATCAGAAAATCATTACTTTTATATTTATAAATCTGTACTCTGAAAGACGGGCAATAATATATACTTGTTGTTTTTGTCCATGTTACAGTAGAAGACAACTCTGCTGTGCTTGAATTTATTAAAAACATTGCATGTTAGAGAAAAACAAGTTCTAGTGTCATGTATTGTTAAGCTGTTTCTAATTGTGGGTTAGATATTGATCTGTTAAGAAGGAATGTTAAGTCTTAATGCCACAGTCTGTGCCACTTGATTGTAACTGTGGGGTGTGCGGTCAGACCTTAGATTTTAAGTGCTGTCACAGGCACACTTCGAAGTGCCTGATCCACACTGCCCCAAACAAGTGACAACCCCACCATAGCAAAAGACAAATCCCTTGACGCAGGGGCTTTGTACTCTCATCCTAGTCCAGGGGAGTTACATCACCATAACAGGCTAGTGTTTACAATGAGCTTTGTTGCATAACCACCCAACTGGAAGTTTCACACAGAACAGTGTGGTGACATTGCAGCGTGGATGGCGTTCAGTTGATGTGGCAACATGTATTCAACATTGATGAATCCCTAAATTTGCTCATTTTAAATTCAAGTCTAAAAATCATAGGAGGCGATTAGGGATAATAGTTTTACTTGAATTAATGTTTTCCCATGTACCGTTTAGCAGGACATTCAGAAGACAGTTATCTGAAATTATCTGAGTTGATAATGATCAGACATCCTAGATTAATGCATTTATACAGTTAAGTTGTGTATATTTTATGATGGGATAATACAGGGGGAAAACTAAACCGAAAAACATCATAGTGGACTAAATCAATATGTTTGTAAAGTAGACTGAGTGCACAAAAAGGCACAGATGAGAATGTTGTTTTGAAACACTTTAAGCTTCGGTTTTAGACTATTAGATAATAAAAAGTATTTAAAGTATGGTTACGCATAAAGGATTTATTCTTACAAGAGCCCCAATCTGTTGTCTTCAATTACCAATGCTGCGGCAGTGATATTCCCCATATATTACTAGTATGTGTTCTATAGGTCACGCACACATACAGAGACCAAATTTATAATTGCTTGGTATGTTAGTCCTTTTTTGTGAAATTTAAGCATTTGCTTCAGCTCCCCCCCCAAAGCTCACCCAGAAATTTGCCTCAAGGTCTTTACAACAAACACTTGTTATTAATCTCTCCTTCTTTCTGCACCTTCTATGCACTTCCATTTCTTCAGAAATCTTTGGTCACATGCTGTAGATCATTAATCAGTTTGCGAGTTCTGCCAAACACGTTCAGAAGTCTAAAGTACTTTTGCAGAAGCAGGTGCTGTTCTTCTGAAAAGTGTATAATTTGTGTAAATAAAAACCTCCCCTTACAAAAATAATATGTGGCAAATTGGGGGAAGATAGTGACCCATAAATAGAATTCCATAATGGTTTTATTTCACTCCAACATTCAGGAGAGAACATTAGGATGAGAACCACTTCAAGCTGATCAGAGTTGCTGCACAGAAACATTTTGTTATGTGTTCAGCCGTGTTCCTCTATTAATTAATCACCCAGGATATGTGAATGAAAATATCAAAACAAGTAAAACACACACACACATACACCTGTTTACTTTTACAGAAAAAGGGGCAGACATAGTAAATGAGTTTGTTCAAAATTATCTATATTAATAATTTTATACTATTATAAATTACTTCACAATTTGTTGTCCTATCTTCTCAGTTTGGGTGTGCCAGGTGTTTTTGGAAAAGCCAAACATAGGAAACATATGATAATAAATTATAATAATTCCTTCCACAGGTACACATTTCAGTTCATCAGGATAAATTCAGTGAAAGTAAATTTCGTATTTAAGATTCTAAGGAGGTGACGTTTGTGTGACTTAAAATGTTTGTGAAACATTGATTTAGAAGCTTACAAGGCAGTTTAGTTCATGAAATGTTTTGGTTTAGTTAAACAATGACCAATGCTTCTTTAACATCTTTATGTCTGTGGCAAAACAAGTTAAAAATGCAAAACAAAAATAAAGGGTTGAAAGCAATGACTGCATTACTGCAACATTAGTGGTCTGCTTTTTGGTGCATTTTCAAATTATTAAGCATTTTTTGATGGTTAATGTTAGTGTATAATAATAATTTAGGTGTGTTGAATAATCTAAATAATTGTTTTGTTAATAAGAAAGAAGATGTGTCTTGATTGTTGAGAGTTAAAATTCAGTGCACCTGTAACTCTGTCTGTGTGAACAAAGCCATAAAGAAATGCTGCACAAAAGGGCTTTTGCTCATGTCAAAACAGTGTAAAGTACTGAACCTAAATTAGACATGGAAGGCCATGTTAGTCATTGCGTCCAGCAGAAATGAGCGATGGATATTTCATTGGATATGCCATAGCGAAGTACTCCAAGGAACTATTAGCAATTTTTAATTTGTGGTTTGGGTTTGCGTCACTGATTGTAGCAGCACACAGTGCCCGAATTGTTGGAAGAATAACACATGCATTTGTTTCTTTAAGAGACTCATGATTGTGTTCGTTCATGTTTTCTGGAGAGGCTTCTCTTGTCGTTACTTTAAAAATGAACAGGGGCTCCTCCAAATGACCACACAGTATGCCTTTGTTCTCAGACAGCTGTGTATAAAGATGCTTTTTGTCTCCTCAACAAAGCTTATCTCTTCAAGGTTGCCCAAAATAAACCTCAGATAGACTATCCCATTTACCTGGAGGATAAAAGTCTTCCTTTGTCCAAGGAAGACATTAGTCACAAGTGCCGTGAGCTACATAAAACACCAAACCTGACAAGTGTGCTGTGAAGTGTTGCTCTAACCCACACTGTGAGATTGATGGCAAAGGGCTGGGAATGTCTTACGCTAATGTATATGGTACTGGGTTTTCATACATTACAACTACAAAGTCTAAAGCGCAGACCTAACAAAAAAAAGAAAAGTGAGACAAAAAAATAACAAAAAATGAATGAAAATGGATATACTAGTTTGCATGATGACAGAGTTCAGAGGCAGAGGTGAGTGCTTGTTTAAAGTCACTTAAACACTTTCTTGCGAGAGTAAACCCTTTTAAAGCATTATGTTACGGAAAGTACGTGTAATTCTGCAACATTTATCATTGTTTGGGTACTGTAACTGACCGGGCTGTTCCTTGTGTGATCTGTGCTGGTGAAAGACATTTTAATGTGACATATTCTCTATGACAAAAACTTCATTATTTCTACTGTGAACTATAGAGCACAGTATAATCTTAAGGAACACCCAGAT
The DNA here is from genome assembly GCF_036373705.1 of Amia ocellicauda. Lineage (NCBI taxonomy): Eukaryota > Metazoa > Chordata > Actinopteri > Amiiformes > Amiidae > Amia > Amia ocellicauda. The sequence goes on along the minus strand of NC_089850.1, from coordinate 37,987,374 downwards.
GAAGGCAGTGGTCCAAACTCCCAGCTGCCCTCGAACTCTACCGCTCTCTACTGTCCACATTCTCCTCCTCACTCACCTCAGCCAAGAAGTCTTACTTTACAATCACTCTTTGAATCCACGGTCAACAACCCCTGCAAACTCTACTCCACCTTCTCCTCCTCTTTGCCCCCCCTCCCCCTCCTCCTCCCTTGTCTCTCACTGCTGATGATTTTGCCTCCTTCTTCTCCTCCAAGATCACAGACATCCGCAAGCTCTTCAACAGTCCTCCCTCCTCTCCCATCACGCCCAAGTCTCCCACCAACCAACCTTCCTTTTCTTCATTCTCACCTCTCTCGGACTCTGAACTTTCCTCTCTCCTCCTAGGTCATAAACCTACAACGTGTGCCCTGGACCATCTCCCTACTCGACTCCTTCAAGCGACTGCTCTTGATCAACTCCCTTTCATCTCCTCCCTCCTCAACTCCTCACTCCTCTCTGGCTGTTTCCCATCTGCATTTAAAGAAGCTGCTGTCATCCCACTACTCAAGAAACCTACCCTTGACCCCACCACTCCTCCAAACTACCACCCTGTCTCCCTACTCCCCTTCCTCTCAAAGCATGCGGTCCACTGTCAGCTCTCTGCATTTCTTTCCCATCACTCACTCCTGGATCCTCTGCAATCCAGCTTCTGCACAGCTCACTCCACTGAGACTGCTCTCCTGGCAGTCACTGACTCTCTCAGCTGTGCTGGGGCGGCCTCCCTCTCCTCAGTCCTCATCCACCTTGATCTCTCTGCAGCATTTGACGCTGTCAATCACTCCATCCTCCTCTCCTGCCTCGCTGACCTTGGGATCTCTGGAACTGCTCTCACCTGGTTCTCCTCCTACCTCAATGACCGGACCCACCAAGTGACATGGTGAGGTTCCTCATCCACCCCCCAACATCTGCATACAGGCGTTCCCCAAGGATCTGTCCTGGGCCCCCTCCTGTTCTCTCTCTACACTTGCTCCCTGGGCCCCCTCATCGCATCCCATGGTTTCTCCTACCACTTCTATGCAGATGATGCTCAGATCTTCCTGTCTTTTCCCTCTTCTGACCCTCTCATCCGTCTCGTCTGGTGTTCTCTCTGCCCCGATTCACGCATACTGCTCCACTGCTCCGCTCCCTCCACTGGCTCCCGATACCGGCACGCATTCAGTTCAAGACATTGACCCTCACCTACCACTGTCTCGACCACACTGCATCAAGTTACCTTCAGACCCTCGTCTCCCCAAACATCCACTGTATTTTTGCACTTTGTACTGCACTTATGTTTTGTAAGTCGGCCTGTATAAGGGCATCTGCCAATAAATAAATAAATAAATAATAATAATAATGGCTGAAATGTGCCTGTATGGCCAATAACTTGATATTTTTATTTTACATGATCTTCTGATTGTTGCTTAAACATTTCTGTGAATGATATATTATGATACCACACTGCAAAAATGAGTAGTCCAGCCTTGGGAAAGGAGATTCAGCAGGAATGGCAAAACTCTCACAGAGGCTGCCGATTTTAATAGACATAAGAACATAATAAAGTTTAGAAACGAGAGGAGGCCATTCGACCCATCGTGCTCGTTGGTTTGTCCATTAATAATTGTGCATCCAAGGATCCTATCCAGTCTATTTTTAAATGTTCCCAAATTTTCAGCTTTAGCCACATCGCTGGGGAGTTTGTTCCTGATTGTGACGACTCTGTGTGAAGAAGTGTCTCCTGTTTTCCGTCTTGAATGCCTTGAATCCCAATTTCCATTTATGTCCCTGGGTGCATGTATCCCTGCAGATCCGGAAAAGCTTCTCTGGTTTGATGTGGTCGATGCCTTTCATGATGTTCCAGGGTGAAAAGGTTCAGTTCCCTCAGACTTTCCCTTCAGACCTGGAATAAGTCTGGTTGCTCTCCTCTGAACTGCCTCTAGAGCAGCGATATCTTTCTTGAAGTGTGGAGCCCAGAACTGCACACAGTATCCAGATGAGCTCTAACTAGTGCATTGTACAGTCTGAACATTACTGCCCTTGTTTCTAAATTCTACAATATACCCTAACATTCTGTTTGCCTTTTTTATTGCTTCCCCACATTGTTTGGATGGAGAAAGTGAGGACTCCACATAGACTCCTAGGACAGACTAGCAACTCTGTGTATCTTGGTACCATGTAAAATCTAAAGAGGAATACAGCACATCAGTATATTACACCACATTGATTGAAAACGTCCAAGAAACACATTTGACCTCTTATTTTATTTTGAAAAAATAACTACAACAACAACATTACACAAACAATGTCGTTAAAAAATAACAGATTGTGGAGCAGATTGTATATAAATATACTTTTGAAAATATCAAAATAGAATGAGTGTTAAAGTCATAACCATTTAACCTCTGGTCTAAGAAGCAAACAAAAGAAAATGAAAACTAAACAGATTTGATTAATAACAGTTGTTTTGTGTAATTTGAATGTTAGTTGTAAGGAATAATGTCAGCTCAGTATTTTGATAAAGAGTGTCTATTTTTATAAATATTATACAGTTTATTAAGTAAATACTACTGTACTAATGTATAGCATATTGCATTTACAGCTTCATTTCTTACAAACTGTGCACTGTTTTACATATAATGTTATGCATTTTTTCTAAATCATGGTGAATTGTTGATAGGTAATTTTTTATTACCTCTTCTTCCATGAGATGAAATGCTCATACACTGTGAAAATCAGTATGAGTATAAGTAAAATTAAATATTACATTTTCTGTTCAAGTACAACCCATTCTTCAACAAGACATCGTTAATTATATATTTCTTGGTGAGTTTTTTTTTTATAGCTTGGCTGGGACACAATATTTTGGAAAATACTTTAATTTCTTTAAAGAAATGTTGTACAGAAAAATAAGTTTGGCAGTACTTTGATAGTATTGATATTAGGGTTCTTGCCAGTTAAAATGTTAATCTTGCTGTGACCCTAAAGCAAGTGAGAAATACATTTAAACGTATTGTCAAGAACTTCCTTTTCTTGAGTTATACTTTTTCCACATCACATTTTTTTATTACCTCCTGGGGATTTCTCTTCATTTAATCTTCTGTAGGTTCTTCCTACTACAATATTAGCATATCAAGATTTTCTTTGTTGTCCTTGCCAAAATATACAAGGAAAGAATACAGTAATTAAAAAAATGATTGCAAACTTGGCAGTCATCCGTACTTATCTTAATATATTGGTGCTGCATGCCGGTAATTATTTCCTCATGAAAGTGAAAGAAAAATGTAATAATTTATTTTAATCTTCCTAAATTGAGGACACATTCAGCTTAAGTCCTGGGCATGAATCCTTCTGTGTCTTCTGTGGTACACACTACTAGTTTGTAAGTTTATTTAGATGACAAGTGGAAGTGCATTGAGGTAAAAAAAAATAAGAATTCAACCAGTGGTACATCTGGGGCTTGAACTGGGAGCTGTCTCCTGGTCAGTGAATTATAAGTTGTTTGAAACGGTCCTATTTTATTTTCAATCATAGGCCTCACGTTGTATTGGTATCCATCTCTTCTGTTAATATTCTGCCTAAGAGGGGGTAGCATTTACTGAAACAGAAATAATGTGATGTTTTTGGTGAGACTGGCAGTCTTAACTATGTACAAACAAGTGATATGATACTTTCCTGCATATTTTGAGAAACACACGATTCAGTGTATGTAAAATTTTGACAAACACTTGGTCTTTTGTCATGATTTGAAGAGTAGATGGCTTCCAACTATCTTTTAGTAAACACGTAAGGGTATTGTGTGCTTTTATGCAGTGTTCTCTGTCTTGCACCAAATATCCCTTGTGTGGTTTGAGTTTACTTGAAATGTTTTGTAATTTTCTTGGCGAAGATTCAAAGCAAATAGTGTCATGGTTATCTTGAAACTGGAGAGCTGACACTTTGCTTGTTTAGTCCAGGAAACATAACCCCTCCTTCATTAGGCAGGCAAGAAATTCTTCCTCAGCAGCCTATGTTTGTGATGTAAGTTCCTGACCTGTATTCTTCAGGGTTGACACTGTGTTTTCTGCCTTGTGTTTTGACAGGGAACCCAGGGATTGTGGGCTACTACAAGACCTTCATGCAGGCCTTGTACCAGACATTGGACCAAAAATATCCAGTTTGGGCTGTGAGCCATGCTGGACACTGTGTGCCTCCAGACTGCATGGAAATGATGGAAGGTAATGCATAACATCTAGATAATACATATGTTTTACGTAATCGTAACAAAGTGAGAAATCTCTTCACTGTTAGACAGACAGAGAGGAACACAAACACACATCATAAGCTGATCGGACAATTTTAAGCTACACATGTTCTGAATATATCTCTGACACACGGTATATACACCTTATTTGTGAAATTAATGCTGGGCTCCCTTATATAGCACAGTGATATACAGCAAGGAACATATCTGTATATGCAAGTACCACAATGTTTCTATCTGATTATGAAAAGCCCACTATACACACTGATGTTAAATGTACTGCTGTGGAGATGAAACAAAGCTGGAATATTTATATACTATCTGCAACCGAGATGATAAGCGAAACCCATATATAATTTTTCTATCTGCTACTGAAATGCTAACAGTCCAAACAGTAAACTGAATGATATCTGGTATATTTCCTGTTGTGAAAGGAGTCATCAGTTAGCTTTGAAGGCAGGGGCAGTGGGGTTATCATGAAGCAGATAAGGTGAAGTTTTTTTTGTTTTTTTTTTGTAGAGAAAATCTATAACAGTTTAAGTAGGCTAGGTAAGAATTATAGTTGTAATAGATTGTTATTGTTATTACCCAGCTATTATCAATAACGGCTTCATCCAGAACAGGGACATGGTGAGCCAAAGCCTAACCCGGCAAGTATAGGGTGCATAGCAGGGTACACAATGAATGGGATGCCAAGCCATTGGTGGGGAGGACATACACACACACACGCACACACACCACACTCACACAACTACAGGGCACTTTAGAGAAGCCAGTCAATCTAAGCAGCATGGCTTAGTGATGTGGAAAGAAACCGGGGCACCCTAAGAAAATTGCACATGCACACGCTGGAGACTAACAAGGCCAGAATTAAACCCAGGTCTCAGGAGCTGTGAGGGAGCAGTGCCAACAAGAGTGTTGTTGTTATCTATCAACCCGTTTCTGTGGCATGTACAGAACCTAAGCACAACATTGTACAGTCATAGCAATTGTAATTAATAACCTCAGAAAGGGTACCAAGCTCAAAGGGGTAAATTGTAGTTTATTGAGCTGGTCAGATCTGAGTCTAGTATTAAAAGCAAGCATCAGTAGGGTTTACAGTGTGCTTCAATAATCAGACATTTCTAAAATAAGCTCCCTAATGGTATTCTTAAAACAAAATAGAAGCAAATAATAAGAAAAGCCTATTGAAATGTTAATTCTAAAATTGACTTACCTTGAGTATAAACTGAGCATGATGCTATTAGCTCAGTACAAATAACTAAAGTTAGCATTTGTCAACATGTGCCTTTTGGTAAAAGATTATATTTTATGAGTTAGTTTCATTGTAAATTGTTATGACTGCTTCAAGGACATTTCCATTGTATGATCATTCTTCGTTCATGCAGTGACAGCAGGTGGCAGCAATTGATTAAACAGATTTTTTTTTTATGGCAAATAAAAGTGCTGTATGCAGTATTATAAAATGTATTTTCATAGTGTAGGTTACATTAGAAAGAAACAGATGCCTATTTTAAATTGTGTTGGCTGTGTAACTCCAGGTAACCTTTTTTGCTATTGAAATATATAGTGCTATAGAGAACAGATACAAAAACACAGTTCAGATTTGCAGATTTTATGAAAGCATCTCAAATAGGTTTATTAATTCTAATACAGAAGACTATTCATATCAACAAATACATATTTAGATTTATCTTAAACATCGTGTGATTTATGAAGGATTAGATTTTTTAAGGAATTAGTCATTCTCACAGGTTCAGGCATTTGCCAGGTTTAAGTACACTTTTCTCTTACACAGTGTATACGTTATTCTTCCTGTATCTCCAAGAACATTTTTCCAAATTAAATGATGAACAAAGAACTGAACTGAATATTACATCTAAATACAGATATACTTCATATAACATTACATAGAATGATAACATATTAAATACAGTTGCAGGCTGTGGGCGGAAAAAGTCATGGCCCAGATAGAAGAAGTCTCCATAATGCCTGAGTTATAGTGGATACAAGCGAGAGGGGAGAAAAATAGGATGTGAAACTAACTGGACAGGCAAGCCGTGCCAAAGGGTCCTTTCCTGTTCCTGAAGTGTCAGTACTTAAAAAGTACAGTATATTCTTCTGTAAACCACTGAAGACGTTTTTATTGTGCTCTGTACGTGGGAAAGACATTACCTATCCCTCACCTGAAAATGTGAAATTACATACAGATGTATGAAATCCAAATGCCTGCCCGAGATAATCTGTTAGACATGACTCCACATTCTGCTGAGAGCCAGGTGGACACTGTGCATTTAGGTCAGAATAACCTGTAACTTATCAAATGCCAAGAAGAGCCAGTCTTCTTCGGTGACTTCAATAGTGTGCCTGATAACAGAAGTACCCACCATCCTTCTTGCTGATTGGTGGATTTATGGGAAATAAAAGCATTTTGATGTATTGAATTGTTTTGGGTAAACGGATAACTGCTGTCCATTTTACAGTTAGAAATTCTCAGTCAGGGTTTTTATATAGAGATATTTTACTTTGTATTGTACATTTTGAGGATCTGTCTTAGGTGTGTAAAACTACTGTGTCTGGGTGGATTGCTGTTTTGTATTGCAGTATTTGATCATGTCCTTAGCAGAATCATCACACTTGTTCATTCACAATAAATAAATAAAAACAAAATTAAGAACATAAATTCAGCTTATAACATGATACAGCAAAAGCAAAATAATGTTTTAACTGTGCCTGATATTGACAATACTGGTCTTCTTCTCACCAAAAAGTATTTCAAATGTTATTAAAGGTTTCCATGGAATAGTTCCTGTTTTTCTGACGAATGTAGGAAAAATCCTTTTTGTGCATTACAAACCTAAATTATAGATGGATTATTATAGACATGAATGTGATTTCCAGAGGCATTTAATAAATGTATTGCATTTGTGACATATTTGAAAAAAAGAGAGTGAGATTCTGTGCTGGCCATTTCCCTTCTCAGACAATTCTGCTTTTGTCCACGGAAACACAGCGAAACATTTTGGAACTGCTGACGTTTACCATCACAAGCAACTGCAATACCTGTGGAAAAACTATAGAAAACTAACAATCAAAAGCTTTCCAAATCATGGTGTAAATGACATATTATGTTAGCAAATGTGGCCAAGTCATGTTTTAAAAATCAGTGGAGCATGTTCCTCAAGTACAGTCTGTAAGAATTATATGTTAAAACGCTGCTAGTTATCCACAATTTTAAATGTTCAAAAGGATATACATTAATCAAATACTTGTCTCAGCCACCAATCAAAAACAGAAAACAGGACATGTAAAGACAGCTTTCTGTTAACCAGAGACAAGAAGTGTCACCTCAATGAAAAGTCACAATTGAATATTGAGTTTCAGAATTTGCAATTGGTGGGTGGATCAATCTGTGCATAAAACAAAATCAATGCACAGCATTTTCCAAAAGATAAGTGGTCGTGTAATAAGTAAATATCAATACTGATGCTGCACCTAATTTTCCTCCTTGGATGGTACATCAGATGTATTTAGATTTACTTTTTTGGAGGTCGGCCTAAAGGTTGTGAATGGTTTTATTGATATGCCATTGAGTCCTACTCCAGATGTGTCTTTGAAGGCCTTTAAAATTTAAGCATTTTAGCGACAGTTTTATACATGTCACTTTCACCCTCTGACAATGCACCCCCCCTCACATCCAGATGTTTTGTGAAGGGTGGAGGTGACATACGTGACTGAAGCGCTGTTTTTGATGAGTGAAAAGGTGGAATTTATGACTGGTAGCATTGTGAATTCCCAGTGCTGTTGTAGACAGCTCCAAAAAAGGAACTGTGTACCCGCAGGCCAACAGGAATATGTTTCTCATTACATAAACATCGTGTATCGAATATTTAAATCTAAGCCCAAAACTCCAAGTTTGTCATGGTGACATTAGCTTTTTTCCTGTTTTATTTGAGTAATTTACAATTTTTATCTCCAATGTCCAATGGTAAACAAAACCTCTGTTTAAATATTCAATCATACATAAATAAGAAAATAAAAACTTTCCAAGATAATTTGTAGGGATCTCTTGATACTAGGACCTAGTTAATATAGCATTCCATCCCAAGGCATCCCAGGAATAGGGCATAAAATGACCCAAGTTTCAACATTTCAAATATTTTATCAATAAATAAGACCGCTAAACAATCACTCATAGATCACATCCATACATTCTAAGCAATACAACTACATTTAATTCTGGATGATTTATGTATTTATTTGGCCCCTTTTAGTTACATTAATGTTTGCCACAATGATACAAATAATTACACTGATACTCCTTGAAATATAGTAATTCATTTTTCCATTTTTCCCATGTCTGACATGGGAAATGATCAAAGTTAGTTTTTTTTATGTAACCTATGTTTTCTTACTGTGGTTCTCTCATACGGTGTGTGGTGAGTGTCCAGTAAGATTTCTGAAAGATTACATTGATATATGTTTGTAAAAGAGTATTCAGTATATCTCCAAGGTAACTCAAATTCTCCATATTACCTTAAAATATATGCGCCAACGGCAAAGGTGATGGCACAGGGCACAGAGAAACCCATATAACATTGATAGGGTTTTCCTTTTACTTTCCAGTAACTTTGCATACTTTCATAAATTAAATAGTGGCAATGATTAACAGTTAATACATATGAAATGCAAGAAGAAGAAGAAAAAAAAAAGAAAAAAAAAATCTTTCTTCAGTTTCGGAAAAACAAACAAAAGCAAATAGTGAAGCGTTTAAGTTTATATTTAAAATCTTCCAGTGGAATAACTGTTCCTGTGGTGGAGCAATTTGTGCTTGATGTTTTTGATTACAGTAAAAATATCAGTTCATACAAACATAAGAAATATTACACCCTTGCCAATGTCAATAAGGCTTTTCAGGTCAGGGTTTCCTCCTGGGCAAAATTGTATTCATTTTGTCAAAAGGAGTTTGCAAGCCTACTGCTCAAAAGTGACTTTTCCACTTTGATATGACTAAATTGCCCTATTAATGTCCAGACTAGTAAAGCATTCGTTCAAAAAATGTCATTTTCCTTTTCCTAGACTAGCCAAAGCCTAATTCCACAGCCAATATATATTAATGAGATGTTTTTTGATTTGCCTCTGCTCCCAATTAGCTTGCCTTTCAGGTCAGTAGTAGGTTATAGGAGCCAGGGATGTTGGTCGATCATTTGAACACATCTTTTAAAAAAGTATACTTTGATAGAAAGTGCAAAAATATAATATCCACATGGTCTGAATACAGAATACAGCTTTCCCCATCCACAGTATGCTCATAATGATGCTCAGGAATAAAATATGATGGAGTAAGTAACCTAACTTATATCTCCTTGGTATGGTGAATTTTGATTCCTAATGCCTGGTACACTTTCACTTTAAAAATACATATTCATGCACCAATCAGTTTAAAATATATATATATATATATATATATATATATATATATATATATATATATATATATATATATACATAAAACCATTAAACAAAAACATTTTATAGTATCAGTATTGCAATATTAAGTAATAATGTCAATTTAATCCTGTGCTTAATGACACATCAATAGCATAATCCTGTGCTGGGGGACTTTTAGAGGTTCAAAGTTGAGTTGAAACAGATAAATAAAATAAATAACAAAATTATATTCACAACTCTTTTTATTTTTCAGATGCTTTATATTTGAATAAAATATATTTAAACTTATTCTTTTGTACGCCAAGTATGCAATAACTTTGTCTTCTGTGCCAGTGTTACAGTCAGTACCCACCACACAAGTTCAATTAGTTCAACTCGTCTTTAGCACACAGAAATCGGTAATCGCACATTTAAAAAAAAAAATGCAGCACACATTTATTACACATTTGCAAAGGCTTTAATCGTTTAGCAGTCTGTTCCAGCATTTAGCAAACTTTGCCAAAACGTTCATTATTTTGTATGGGGAATTTGTCTTTGCCATATGTTATTCTTTATTGTCCCATTAATCACAATTTGTGCTCATTTTGTTTTTCCTGGTATATGTATATTCCCAGCCCCCACCCCCCAACATTGTCTATAGCTAATGCTGGGTCTTTAGTGTTTTCATGATCTGTTTGATAATTTCTTCAATCGTTATTGTGTTTGTTTAGGAACAGGGAGAAAGGGGAATTGTCATTCAGTCACAATGATGTCGTTCACATCTGAAATCACTAGCACTATTTAGCATTAACTAGAGCTCATTCCTATTATTGTCATTAATCTCTAGTGATTCCCACTGTGTTACACATTAATACAGACAAACAAGCAACAACAACAAAAATGGATTTGTAGACAATCAAAAAACAGTCATTTTGAATTTGAAATTATATGTGTTTGTCAAGAAGATGTGTCATTTTGGAAAATAGGACATTGTGTTAGACCGGCAATTTGTTGTAACAAAAATTGACAGGGAAGTACTGCATTGTCTGTCTTAGACCGTTCCATTGGAAATGAAAGATAATGACAATAATCAGGGAGAGTATTCTTGGAGAGCTACAGTTAATAGGAAGCTAATATTCCAGTCTTCATCACCCCCATGTTTATACTGGTCTAGCTGTGAACATCGTACAAGAACAAGAATGATAAATGAGTACTTGGGGTTGAATGGTGAACATGTGGAAAGTCATCCATAGGGTAAATATTTTCACAAATGTTTTTTTCTGTTTTATACATAGTTGGATCTGTTAAAAATAGTTTAATAATCACCAAATATGTTTTGTTGATTTATGTAATTATATTATGCAAAATGGCAATAGCTTTTGTTTAGTGGTGTATGTCTAGTGGCATTTGGTAAAAGGTGACACAAATACTAACCACTTTCCATTCAAATATTAGTGATTTATATTTCTCTATTGTTGCATTTCTGATTAACTAGTTTGCCAATTGAATAAGAATGTCTAAGTGATTTGAATTATGAATGTACTTAGTCAGTGTGTAATTAGTTATTTACATATCCTGTCCATAATTTTTGCAACATGTATAATGTGCTACTTGTTAGGTGCCTCTTATGTTCAACAGATGGTAAGGCAGATTTTGTTTCCCCTTCAAAACTGACTTTAAGACACTGAAAAGAAAGTGTTTGATTTGCTACAGCTACAGCCTATCATGTACTGTACAATTTTGTCTGATTCCACATGTTGGTTTTTCCTTCTGAATTAGATATTCATCTCTGTGCAAATGAAAATATTGACACTTTTTGACTCATAATTTTCCATATGTTTTTCAGAAGACATAGGTTGAATGTCAAACTGGTCTTAATACTCTACATTGTTAATGTATGAGCCTTGGGGCTTTTTCCTACATGTTTATGTAATTAATGGGAGAGAACACATTTTTGGTGTGAAATGATATTAAGTCCCATTCAAGGGACTGTGTAAATTGAATTAAAATACAATATTTTATTTATTGATATTATACCTGTGGTTGGCGTCATAGCCCTTGTACCTGTTTATTTTTTGTTCTTTTTTTTCTTTATATGCTCCTGGCAGAATTTTCTTTTTAAACTTTAATTTCTTGAATTTCAAAATCTACAAGCTTTTACAGCAATCATATTACAGCAAGCCTTTACCATCTATCTTACCACTGACTAACATAATGTTATATTGTTAACTTTCTTAACTTTCTTTTAGTACATTTATGTACATCTGTGGCTTTGGATAATTGTTCAGTTTTGGGAAGCATGAAACAAAGTATCTAATGAAATATTCATCCTTAAATGGGCAGAAATTATTGTATCTCTTGTAGATGGATCCAGACCTCTATAAAACATTCAATTTGATTGAATAGGCTGTAGATATGCTTATTTTATTGATTCTACAAGAAATTGATATAAAATGCTCTTTAACGACACCAGAATTCATGTCTTACTGATATACACACATTTGCAATGTATATTTAATGCAAAAGTGTTATAATATTAAAAACAAAATGTATAATATTAAAAGCCATGTCGCATAATCAGATTTGTTCACAATTATTAGGATAATGTGTTTAAAATAAATGTGTTCTAAAGAGAAGTGGTTTATGTAAAAATAAAACTTTAAAGGGAATTTATTTAGTTTTCCTCCCCCCTGATTTTCTGTCTTGTAGTCTACTACTAAATCAACTGAGTTATAACTGAGTTAGTCAACCTTATTTTTTTCTTTTAATATACTTAGTCTAGTCTCTCCTCAGCTGTTGTCTGCTGTCTTCTTTTTTGTGTGCTAATGACCTTACCCAGCTAACACATTTAGTTCTGGCAATGTTGTTTGAGGCTGCAGTTTGGTTGTATTTTGGTTTTGGCAAATATGACATGAGAAAATGCTTGAGTGTGCTATTGTAATGTTCTCTAATTGTACATTTTATAGGTCCATCTCTGGAATTGCCATACACATCAAAGGCAATTCTATTATTTTGCATGCATATGTACAATATGTCTAGCTTTTCTTTTTTCATTTAAAATGGCATTTCATTCTCAACTTTGTGTTCTTACTGAATATTTATTTTCTGGAATGAAGTAATATACATGTAATTTTATAAAATGAGGTTTACAATATTTGACAACTTTCCCTGGAGTCTACAAATTTGTGTTTCCACAATGTCATATTGTTCTCTGTTTTCTTTGTTGCAATGTTTCCACAATGTTATTTGGTTAGCTGGGTAACTGCAGCATCTGTATCAATGTTTTATGCTGTGTTGACCAGAACTGAATACAGTATTCTGGTTGAGATTTGTCTAGGGCATTGTAACATATCTGGACTTGCATTCTGTGTTCTCAGATACATATCCAAACATTAATGTATCACTTAAAGTGCTTCTCAACAATGCCTGGATGTTGATAATGGCAGATCTACAGAACACCTAAGTCTTTCTCTCACTGGGTAATTTCCAGGTCTCTGGAAAGTCCCCTCTACCTCAGGTATTCCTACCTGACTAAACTGAAACCCTCTTTAATTCTCCGGTGTAAAATTATATACTTTAAGACTAATGCATTTATTGTCTCAATAAGAGAGGGGATTATATGTATTATCTTATAGGTTTTTTATCTCACTGCTTAAATCGTAGAAAATAAAGTCTTACCGATGAACTTTGCCAATGTAATCCCTGAGAGGAAGTCTGTGTAATGTTAAGGTTAGTGCTTCCTAGTGCAGCAGATCATGAAACCAAATAACAATAACAAGGATAATAATACTACATTGCAAACTCAGTGTCCATACTGTAAATACAGAACTGCTGGCGGAGAGTGGCTCAGTATGTTAGTATTTTCACGGGGATTAATTGGGTGGTCCTTTCAGAGTTGTTATTAGACAGAATAAATGTAGTTAATGTTTAAATGGCGTTAGGACTGGTGAACTAACACTGCCCTGTCTGTAAAGTTAAATAAACAAAGAGTACGGCGTAAAAGGAGCTGGACTTGACGTCACTTAACCAGGAAAGAATGAGACTCCTAAAATAGAGTTAGGAAAAGGAGGTAGTTAAAAAAGTGGCTAGTGAATTTTATGTAATAAACTAAAGGAAACCCTAACAACTATTATAAAATGGATCAATACCGGATTTAGTTGGCTCCTAAGAATAGCTCTGGTTCGCTGTGTCCTGGTAACACAAAAATGTAAACCTGATTAAATTTAATTGCCATGTAAATGTTTGTATGGAGGTACCATTTAAGTGGTTGCTATTTAAAAACCTCTTCCTTCTATAATTCTCTGGTGCACCCTATTTTAGAATTTGTCATCTTTCTATATCTGCTGAAGACTGTGACTTTGGTAGACTGATGATAAACCTAAAAACTACACATACAAATGTATTATTATTATTATTATTATTATTATTATTATTATTATTATTATTATTATTATTATTATTATATTTTTTATTGGAAGTAAGAATGAAAGTTGATTGTAAAAAAATAACTATACTGTGATTTCTCATATAGGTCCGTCACAGTTACTGGACTGCTCTGTTTTTTATATAATATTAAGTATCTTTCTGACTCTGTCTTCTAATGTATTTCTTTAAAGCATAAAGAGTCAAACTGGCTTTTTAAGGAGAGCTTACTGTACAATGTTAAATTGTGTCAAATCCATTACATTAAAAGGCTCAGTCCATGAAGTCCCAAGTTTGTGCCAAAGCACAAGATTGGCTCCCAGAACCTTTTTCTGCTGGGCATCTACTGTTTGTCTGGCCAAATGTTACAAAAGTTTCAGACTTGTTTTGAGATGGATATATTTCATTATTCTGCTTGTAAAGCGTTCATAGCCATTTAGAATAATGCACGCATACCTGGCTTCTTGTCTTGGTGTAATGTCAGAATAGCCAAGAACTAAATAAACCAGATTAATGTACCATCTATAGATCTGGAATACTGATTACAAAATAATGCAAATGTCATTTGTCACAAATCTGCTATATATTGGCCACTAATCACCATGTAACGGTCTGTCCTATTTGTAGAAATTCCTCACTATTATCTCAGCATTTGCACCACAGGATACCATTCTAATGTCTTATTTTTTGCAAGTATAATGCCTCTACCTTTTGAAATACTAGCAGCTTCTATGCAGGATTCAGGACGTTTGCAGATCAGTTTCACCCCTATGACAGTGGTATGTTCACCAGCTGATACCACCCGCCTCTAATTAAATACAGCTGGCTACTTGCAGGAACTCTTAAGAATTTAATCTGGAGAAAGCGGAGGTCAGGAGAAACAGTTTGCTGGTATCTGTGTTGACCCTATCCCCTTGGGCTGTGTTTATCATTACTCCTGGATGGATTATGTGTGGGAGGTTATACGCTAATGGCTTTACACACCTACTTTCATTTTTCCCCCTTCCCTTAGCATTAGCTACATACGTTAAATGTATATTCTGCCGGCCTTCATCTGCAACAGCCTACATCTCATGGAAAATATTTTTCGAAGGAGATAGTACAGTTACACACATTTTTCACCATCCTGCAGAAAGTTAAGCAAAACATAGAAATATGTCATGAAGGTCTTTTATATATTTTAAATAAATAATTTGAAAACTGAAACTTGTTAACAAATAAACAATGTAATACATGTATTAAGAAAATAAAACAATGAAAAACATGTGCATTGACAAAAGGTATACCTCATTGAAGTTGGACCATGTAAAGGATAGGCAATTATTGACACAGTCCACTACTAATAATACAATTTGTAATAATATGAAGAGTGACAAGCACGTATTGAAAAGTGCAAACAAGTACAATCTGGGAGGCCCAGTTTAAAAGGTTTAAAAGACCCCGAGAGCTCCATAAAATCCTCAGACTAATGGCTAAGAAATTACAAATAATTTGGAACAGCAGAGAGCAGTACATCAGTACCTGAGTAAGTAGGATCACAAGACACAGAGATTGTATTGCAATCGCAGACGACAGATTTGCTACCAAACAAAGTGAACATACAGAGTCATCAACAGGAACCCGTAGCAGCATAACAATTAACACTAAAGTCCTGCAGCCTCAGCATCCTTTGTGCTAACTTTTTTCATAATCAGCCTTAATTTGAGTCCCTGAGATCTCTATTGATTTTGTCTGTCCTCCAGCAATCTACTGCAGACATTGGGAGCGCGTGGAGACCCAGTAGAGCTCCCTATGATGTGAGTTTAGGGACCCATTTGGCCTATCATTTTGAACCAGCTCCTAGAACCTGTAGCTCTCTGACCTTATCTAGCCGGTTCTTGAAAGATCCTAAACAGCTGCAACACGGCTTTGTAATTTGTTCCATATTGTGCATTCTATCTTTGATCCATCAATCTCCACTTAATTTGAAGTCTTGGAATCTGGTGGTTGTTTTATTATTATTTGAAAGGCCACCCGTTATGTTTCATGAAGCTTTTAAGGTAGACACAATATTTAAGTGGATTATATAAAGGCATAAGACATTAACCCCTAATTTCTGCTGAGAGTGAAAAACGCCTTTATTTGATAAGTGTCACATTGCAACCATAATAACAAACTGTGTTTATTTAATTCAGTGTTCCTCTTTTATTTTAAACGTTGAAATTATATTTGAGTTGTGTCTTTTTTCCCAACAATTTTTATACCACCATGTATATGCTTGCAAGCACTCACTCATTCTGCTTGTTCAGAAAAAAGGGAGACTCTTATTGCCTCGATTTGCCGATCTGAAAATGAATACATTAATTAAATAAGAGCATTGAAGGGTCTCTCTCAATGAGTGGCTAATCTGCTGGACAACAGTAATGCTACATTCTTTTGCAAAGTTGGAAACAATTCCTCCTCCACTTGCCTAGTACAGGAAAAAGCAGGCTGGAGAGAGCGAATAATGCATTGTCACATTTTCCAGGGAACGTGGGAGCATTGTACACTCCAAACCTCAACATCAACTGCACTGAAACGGCGACAGGTCTCGTCTGTCTTCATTTCTGGCATCATGTAAAGCCACTTACATTCATTTCAGCATAAAACACCCTTAAACAGATATATTAGACATCTTGATAAAGGATTTTTATGGTTTTATTTTAAGAAGAAAAACAAATTTGAAAAGGCAAGCATTGTAAAGCAGTGTAAACTAACCAAGGCAATTTTTTTGTTGTTGTTCGTCTGCACATTTATTTTTAGTGATCGCTGCCACAATCATTGTGGATCTGCCTGAATGATTAAGAAAATAAGGAGCTTCCTGCTCATCCCAGACTGAATGGTCTCCTCTCATGTGTGGAGTTAGCCCTACTGACTCAGACTCACCTATTTTAACCCAGTGGCATGAATGAAGGGTTGTGAAATGTGGAAGCAGGATTGGCTGACACAGATTTGGCCTGTAACATCTAAAGCGTGCCCAAGTTGAAACCCTTTGCATTCTGTGTGTGTGCACCGTGTTTAACACTCCTCTCACTGAAACTGTGCGGCCAGTATGTGTCCTCCTCTTTAGAGAGTGCTGCCCTTTCCCTGTGGGGTTTCCAGTCCTAACCCCGTTCAAGGGGCCCTAACCAGGTGCAAACAAACAGGGCCCATTAACACCAGGGATCACATGAGTAGGGACTAGTACTTCCTGAAGTCGCAGGGTGAAGCCAGGGCTGCCCAGCACCATGCCCCGAAATGGAGCAGGTCACTCTTGTCATTTTATTATAATTGGGTAGTTTTCAGATTTTCAGTGACAAGATATAGCTCACGTTTAAGAAGGAATATTGACAAAGTAAATCAGGCCGAAAGTGTCCACACTTAGCCCCTTGTTTCTGTAATTTAGCTTTGGTAGTTCTGGTGAGCATCTAGTTTTACCGCTCTCTGGGGCTTTTAAAATTATTATACCTATTTGTGTGGTTTTGTAGAGAAATACAGAGTAACAACAAAGTCAGGTTGTGTCTTAATGGCCTCCTTTTTGGAAAACTCTTTAACACCACAAGAACACTCATGGGCCGCTCATATTCAAGATTCACATTCAAGGAGTTTTCATTACTGAAGCTCTGATGTTCTGAAGGTAGACAATTAAATTTAAGCGATACTAATGAACCACTACATGCATAGTGTAATGAAGTGGGGGGGGGGGGGGGTTATATGATTTTATGAATAAAAAATGTATTTTTTAGTTTAAAACCAACGAATGTATTTATGTATTTATTTGAATGTTTGTGTGTGTAAACTAAGGTGTTAGACAGTCTTCAATGAAGTTAGTTAGGGATGGTGCTGCGATACTGTTTGTTTCCAAGGAAGAAGTAAAGACTTCTGGGTGTCCCTTATGACACATGGAATTGCCCTGTATTTTGTTGTTTATGTTGTGTATAATGATCTCACAGGGGACCTTTTCTGGGACTGGAAAATTTCGGTGAACCGGTGAACCTATGGGGATCTTTCCCCCCCTGAATGGACATGGTTTCAAGTGATAAGCAGAATATTTTTAAAATTGATTACATACAACAATTAAAAGTGACTAGAAGAGAGAGACTTTATGAGAGTAATCAAAATAATCTGTTACTAAACAACATATTTTATAAACCTCCGAGAGCATAAGTGTAATTTTACGCACTTTGTAATCTAAACCAGGGCTGTATTTTGAAACATAAGTCTATTTTGCTACCTGTTAGATTTAATCTAATACGTGTGAAGTTTTTATGCAGTTTTATATTCTCAAAAATTCACCCTGAAATACAGCATGACATTTCTTCTTGGCAACTCTCCTAGTTTAAGTAATTTGAGTACATGTACTCAAAGAAAGAAGCTAATTAACCATGTTTAAAATAATCCTAAGAACTATTCTCAAGAGTAAAAGGTTTAGTACTGGGTCAGAGATCATAAATCTTGGGAACGTCTATTCGGAAGTGTGCCCTAGTATTTTCTAAGCATTCCTGTCTGCCCTGTATTTCAAGTTTTTTTTTTATATATATATATATATATATACACATATACATATATATACATATACATATATAGCATTAAAACATCACTCCATACAATCTGAAATGGAGGTAAGACACATTAGTTGATCATTGTGTGTTACGTATAAGTTTAAAGTTTAAATACGTTTTAAAAAGTCTGTGTTTTGTCTTTTACAGCTTTTCTCAGCTGAGTGAAATCATTTTTTTCATGCAGGTTTTTCAGAAGCTCAACTAATGCCAAATATATCTAAAGCTTTATATTTCTGTTAAGACCTAGTTCTCTCTTGTCAAAGCCTTTTTTACTTTCCTAGCCTTCCTAGCCTTGACCAATAACTTTAAAAAGCTATCTCCACAACCTCACAAAGTCAGTTACATACTGACTACAGCTGAAATACAATGAAATACTGGCAAGCAAAACACTAACCCAATAACAAAGCTTCAATGATGTTATAGGTCCTAGAAAGTTACAATTTTATTTTTAAATAAATGGACAAATCTTCCATATTTCACATTAACTGTTACTCAGAAATGCAAAAGATGTCTGGAGGCCATTAAGCTGTGAATTTTATTTTATATTTATTATTCCTTCCCCTTGCAGAAAAAATGTTGTAAATACTCCAGATCCCACCACAATGTTTTGTGTGAACACTGTGTGTTTGTGTAAAGAATTACAAAAACAAATTATGCAGAATAAAGGCAATCTTCGATGTTTAATTTTTTGTTTGTTCATGTTTGTTTATTTATTTTGTTTGTAGGCCATGAACTCTTGCATCAGGTTTAGTTAACTACTTTCTTTCACTTTTGATTAATTTCTGTATAATTAAAAAAAAAATGAAATAAAAGAAACAGAAAATAGGGACTGTTCTGTAACTATATCCTCACGTTCATGTAAGCTTCGAGGGAAACTTCCCAAAGGTCAGATTTGTGAGCATGCGCTGTTAATCACACCAAAGCAGACTGACCTGCCTTGTCAGTGAGAACACTGAGAACTGGCAGGAGAGCAGTAATTTAGGAACAGCTATAACATTTGCAAGGACCGATGAATCACTCAGTAAAATCATTTGGGTAGCAACAAGCACTGCGTTTTCCATTTTGTGAAATTTGTACAATTACTAATGGGATAGTAAGAAGTTAGCAAAAATACGTGTTTAGAATAAGTACATTTTTGCCAGATTCTCCATGTGTTAGGGGGGCGGCAGAGCAAGTTTATTAGGTCTTGTGGTGATTTTACTGCTTGCAGGCCATGGAGGAAAACAGGATGATGATGATCATTATTATTATTATTTGTATTATTATGTATTTCTTAGCAGACACCCTTATCCAGGGCGACTAACATTTACAGTGGTGCCCAATGAAGTCTTGAGAGTAGCAGCATGGATTTTCAAGGCTTGCTCAGTACTTTCTAATTTAACAAAAAGTGTTTTGTTGATTGTTTACGCTTTCCATTACTGTATTGATAGATACTGTATTATAATGTTATTACATCTGGAGGTCATCTGTGTTACTATTTCAAATCCATTACTTTCTCCTCAAGGTCTAATAATCTTACCTTACCTGACTTTGTTCCTAAACTTACATTCATTGGTTCTGAAAGTAGTTAGTTGTTCAAAATGTCTGCTTTTTTGGGGGCCAAATTGTAATTTAATTCTGTTTAAAAAAATATATTTTTAGATTGTACATTTGGAAGGCTCTCACACTTTTAGTGCCCTATTGAAGTAAAAATGTGGTGCTATGTCATTAAGTGTGCCAGAACTGTTTTTCCTCTCACCGAACATTGTTGATGCAGATTGCTGTTTGATGAAAAAGAGCTCCATCCATCCATCCCTTTGTGTTAGCACTTAAAAAATAAATAAAATAAATACAAACCTATGTGAATCGCTGGAGTGCAGTGGGGGAATTAAACAACAAGTGAAAGATGGATATGGAATGGATTTGGGACTCTCTGTACTGACAGGGAGCTGAGAGGTGCACTTTGGAAAAATGTAATGGAAGTGCAGCGCTGGACCTCCGTAACCGTTTCAGATTGAGGTAGCAGGATACAGGATGTGGATGTGGCTGCGAGCTCTGGGCTTTGGTCAGTCTGTAAGGCCTGGGTTGTGTCAGGACCCTTTTTATATTGATAAATGAGCAGTAATTGCATTCCCGCCGAAGAAATAAAGTCAGCAGCTGGCAGTGGGGTACCCATAAAAACACTGTGATGACAGATTTACTAAACTATTTTGGGCATGTTTTTCTTCTTTCGTTAGTTTGAGAATGGTGGATTACTGGATAAAATGCCAAATACAGTTTCTTCCAGCTAACTACCGTTGGGCTACTTATATAAAAACCGTAGTCTGTGCTCAGCATTGTATACATTTCTGATGATGACAGCGGTGTTAACCTTTTCAGCCTCTTCAACGGCAAAACAACACTTTTTTTTGGCACGAGAGATTTACAGGTATTGGTTAACGTGTTTTTATTAGTGTAAATTTAGCAGAATGTGTAGTTTAGCATTTATTTATAATGACACCTACACGTTGGGCTGGCATTGATACTTCACACACAACATAGGGTGTCTTTGTGATAGCTTTTAATAGGTGCAGCTGAATGTTTGTTTGTAAAATACACAGAACCTCAAGCCAATACTCTTCAGCCAATGTGGAAATTTAAAGGTCCATTTTATAACTCTAGCTGTAGCTAAGGATAAACTACTCTTTATTTTCACTCATTTTGGAGCTACATCTCCCATTAAGTGTTCATTTGTGAGTGAGGGTAAGTGACAGTACTGGGATTTTTTTTTTTACTTAAGTATAAATCTACACACAGTCCAGAACTTCCTTTTATATATTCTGTACAGTGTGTTCATCGCTGTTGTTGTCTTTTAAACACTTACTAACACTCTCCCAAGATACGTTAGTAATGAAACAGAATCCTCATTTTTAGCATTCTTGTGCAGATGTGTATACTATGGAAAAATTAGGGTGTTTATAACAGTCTGTAACAGTAGCTAAAGGTCAACTGGCATACACATTTAACCACTCTTTTTTTAAAGAATTTATAACACAATCCAATGTTTCTTGTGCAAATGTTTTATCACAAGAAATACTTAAACTTTTGTTGAGAGGGATGGTGTGCAAAAGAGGCATATAAGAGAAAGCACTGAACATTTTATTGAACATTTAAGGTCAGTTTAAAATCCACTGGCAACATCACTGAATGAAAGATATGCTGCTCCGTAAACTTCAGTTTTAGGATGATATACTGATCTCCAAGGTCTCATAAGTTTTGCAGTTACAAATAAGTGCCGGGCAGGCTTTTCTTTGTTCCCTGTGTGCCACACCAATTTGACCCCATTGAACTTCTATGGGCTTAATTAAAAATATATTCAAATATATTGCAAGGCACTGGCGGATGATTTGGCAGCTTCCTGCTGAGACGGAGGCAAGTTGTTGTCATTACATATTCATTGCGGAGAATATTTCTTGGGAAAAGGATTGAATTGTGAAAAAGGAAAAATTAAAACATAATCATTACTCTCAATGGACGTGACAGTGTTGGTGCCTCTGATTTCATGGCTTCGCTCCATAATGAGGAAGGTCAGGATTGTGACAGTTAGCCAGGCTTTCAGAGGTTGTCTTTTGGCGGTGATGAAGCTCTCTTTTGATTTATGGGCTATTTCCAAATGCATTACATAGCATTACAGCATAGAACCAGCAAGTATTTGAATATTTGTATACATTTTTGATATTTGTAATATGAATAAACGCCTTGCGTATTTTACTAGGACATCTAATGAGCTGAAGGCAGATACAGCTGTTCACACAGTGGAGACCCCACCTGAGGAAATGTAATTGTTAGCTTTCTGTGGCAGTTAACCTGGGAGGGGAGTACCAGTTTAATTTTGGGATTGTGGAGAGTACAATACAATTAGACATCATTAAAATTAACACTTTATATTATAGTATTGCTTTTATTTATTCTTATACACTATGCTGATACAGATATATTGTTAAGTAGTAATGTCACTTGATATTGCACAAATGTAATTTTATTGTACTAAACTTATAATTATATTTTTTTTTGTATCCTATCAGATACCGACCTAATGGAAATCGAGGATGTATTTGGACTGAATGGGCAGATTGAACACAAACTAGCCTTCCTGAGGCATCATGTCCCAAGACACATGAAACTTGTGTTGATTGGCCACTCCATTGGATGTCACATAATTCTGGAAATGATGAAGAGGGATCCTGAACTCCAGGTAAGGAGATTTTTCTGTTTCTGAATGTCTAGTTACCAAAAAATCATCTGAGCCAAAGACGCATGCTGTTTTATTATTGCTGGCCTCCATTTGTACCTAATTTTTATTTTTATATAAAAAAGAGAAACTTGAATTTCCATGTTGGCACGATTTCTTTACAGCCTGTTCTGCATTCAAGAGTTGCTCGTTTCCCATTGAAGTACTTCACAGCTCTTTACCCCTTGGCACTGGAACTGATGGCCTATTCCCTGTTATGATTTTAGAGTATACAATATACTAGCAATCAAAGGTATAGACGGTTATCAATGTGAAATTATTTAGCAAACAATACCCTTTAGTGAGCTTTGGTCAATCTGGCTCCTGAATCCTATAGAGGCACGTGAGTATTTGATTTAAATCATTACTGAAAAATACTCTTTTAATCAGAGAGCAAAGTGTGGGAACCAGCAGGTTCACCTGATATCTGTGAGGATGAAGTTCAGCCTCCAAAACTATAGTTTTGCTAGTTTATTGTGATATAGTCTTACAGGGTAAATGTAGAGCGTCTTCATGCTAAGGCAGTTTATATATACTTACAGTATCTCTGAATTGTATTTGAGGTTAAATCACTAGATTTTTTTGATCCCGTTCTTGAGCAAATTATTTTTTCTTTTCATTTTTAAAACTCATTAATTATTCTCTCAGCTGACGCCTTCACTTTCTTATGCTCTTCCAAAGGAAAACAAATCTCCGGTTGTCCTTCTCTATTATATAGCAGACCCATTACCTGTAAAATTAAACATGCCTTTTTTATTGCCTGTAAGTCACAGGCACACTGAGCTTGGGCTTTGTACACCTGGTCTAATAAACATTATTGTTAAAGAGCCTGGCTCAGAATCTGAAGGCGTTTTCCTTCTACTTTCTGTGAACCAACTCGCCGCGTAAGGTCTGGCATCGTGCACCACTCAGGGAATTTTGCAATATAAAAACCTTTACTCCAGCCGCATTGCATCGCAGAAGATTGCTTGCTGCCAAGAAACAAACATAAACGATTATTTTCTGTAACATATGATGTGCGATAATAAGAAACTCCTGTTCGCCTCAGTCTAGATATTTGTTTTGGAATAATGGATTCCCTTATGATTCCGGGCACTGAGGTATAGATCGGTGGCTGGATTTTACTGTGCTCATGGACGGAAAGGCCCAGAGTTCACTTGATTGTAGGGAGCTGCCTGGGGTTGGTTATTGTACTTTAAGGCCCTGGCACTCTGCCTAGTGCTTAAATGAGATTCTGGAGAAGCTAAACTGTGTCTGGGTTGTTCTTTCTATTATTTCTGGGCACACAGTTCAACGCTGTGGGTTGACTCAGTTATTGTATCCTTTATGGGTTAATTAGCCTTGTGTGCACTGCAGAAAATCAGTCAAACAAGATGACTTGGTGCATAGACAGATTTGGTGCTTCTTTATATTTTAGTTTCTTTCTATTTTTGCATTGATTTTATTCATCATTTTCGTTATTTGTTTCATGTATTTTTATTTATTTTGCATAATTTATTTAAATAAAGATGGTCCTGCAATTCAATTTAAGACAAGGGAAAGTCCTACACCATCATTAGAGACTGTGACAGGTCAAAAAAGGTTTTTATACGTCAAGATTTTCTAGGAATGTTTATGTGTACACTACTGTGCAAAAGTTTTAGGCAGGTGTGACAAAATGCTGTAAAGTAAGAATGCTTTCAAAAATAGACATGTTAATAGATTATATTTATCAATTACCAAAATGCAAAGTGAGTGAACAGAAGAAAAATCTACATCAAATCAATATTTGGTGTGACCACCCTTTGGCTTCAAAACAGCATCAATTCTTCTAGTTACACTTGCACACAGGTTTTGAAGGAACTCGGCAGGTAGGTCGGCCCAAACATCTTGGAGAACTAACCACAGTTCTTCTGTGGATTTAGGCAGCCTCAGTTGCTTCTCTCTCTTCATGTAATCCCAGACAGACTCAATGATGTTGAGATCAGGGCTCTGTGGGGGCCATACCATCACTTCCAGGACTCCTTGTTCTTCTTTACTCTGAAGATAGTTCTTAATGACTATTGCTGTATGTTTGGGGTCATTGCCATGCTGCAGAATAAATGTGGGGCCAATCAGATGCCTCACTGATGGTATTGCATGATGGATAAGTATCTGCCTGTACTTCTCAGCAATGAGGAGACCATTCATTCTGACCAAATCTCCAACTCCATTTGCAGAAATGCAGCCCCAAACTTGCAAGGAACCTCCACCATGCTTCACTGTTGTCTGCAGACACTCATTCGTGTACTGCTCTCCAGCCCTTCAATGACCAAACTGCCTTCTGCTACAGACAAATATTTCAGATTTTGACTCATCAGTCCAGAGCACCTGCTGCCATTTTTCTGCACCCCAGTTCCTGTGTTTCCGTGTATAGTTGAGTCACTTGGCCTTGTTGCCACATCGGAGGTATGACATTTTGGCCGCAAGCTTTTCATGAAGGCCACTTCTGATCAGACTTCTCCGGATGGTAGATGGGTGTACCAGGGTCCCACTGTTTTCTGCCAGTTTTGAGCTGATGGCACTGCTGGACATCTTCCGATTGCGAAGGGAAGTAAGCATGATGTGTCTTTCATCTGCTGCAGTAAGTTTCCTTGGCTGCGTCTACGGTCCTCAACATTGCCCGTTTCTTTGTGCTTCTTCAAAAGAGCTTGGACAGCACATCTGGAAACCCCTGTCTGCCTTGAAATGTCTGCCTGGGAGAGACCTTGCTGAAGCAGTATAACTACCTTGTGTCTTGTTGCTGTGCTCAGTCTTGCCATGGTGTATGGCTTTTGACAGTAAACTTTCTTCAGCAGCCTCTCCTTGTTAGCTGAGTTTGGCTGTTCCTCACCCAGTTTTATTCCTCCTACACAGCTGTTTCTGTTTCAGTTAATGATTGTGTTTTAACCTACATATTGAATTGATGATCATTAGCACCTGTTTGGTATATTTGTTTAATCAGACACCTGACTATATGCCTACAAAATCCCTAACTTTGTGCAAATGTACCTAGAAGAATTGATGCTGTTCTGAAGGCAAAGGGTGGTCACACCAAATATGAATTTGATTTAGATTTTTCTCCTGTCCACTCACTTTGCATTTAGTTGATTGATAAATATAATCTATTAACATGTCTATTTTGGAAAGCATTCTTACTTTACAGTATTTTTTCACACCTGCCTAAAACTTTTGCACAGTACTATATATACCCAAATATATTCACAAATCATAATTTCAGTATAAATAATTAGCATAATATTGTAATGACAAAATCTGTAGCGGTAAATATATAGCATCCGGGCTCTCCTATTACACCACACAGCTTATAGAAGTAATAAAATTAGCTTATTTCATTGCTTAAAATGTCTTTTAATACCATCATTGTAAGGGAGGTTCTCTGAAATGCCACAGTTGAGAGTAAAAATGTGCCAAGTCTGTCTTCTCTCCAGTATAACTTTCACACTGTGTTGTACTGTAATCATAGCTAAGCAGATGTAATGTACCATAACAGATGAGTGATAAAAGCTTAATCCTCCAGTGATAATGTGTCAAACATCCAATGCCTCCTCATGCTACTGTAGGATCACAGTAATGCACTCCTAGCCATCTGACTGACACGGTGCTACAGAGAGAGCCGAGACCCAGCAATCCGTGAGAACTGGGAAGGAAAAGAATAAAAGACACTCTGAAACGTCAAGAGTGAAGCCTGTAATTGCTGATAGCCCAAGGGTCAGTAGAAGTATGCTGAAGGAATGCGAGGCTGATCCCAAGGAGAAAGGATTTATGAAAACAATGGATGCCACTGGTTCACAAGCCGTGCTAAAGGATTGGATATGTAATCACTTACACTTTTAGGGGGATTGGTAAACTCGCATTGTTGGTGGTATAATGATTAAAGGTGCAATGCTGAAGCACTTAGGATTCACTTAAAATACTCCACTGCCTTTTTACACACCTTACAATGAGGTGAAAGGCTAGGAACTATGCATGTCAAGGAAAATGACACAAAGAAAGAAGATGTTCTCTACAGCAAGGGTTTACACCTCAGGTATTAGGAAGTTACATTAATATTAATAATAAAAATAATAATAATAATAATAATAATAATAATAATAATAATAATAATAATAATAATAATAATAATAATAAAACAAGGTTTTGCAATGACAAGCAACAATATTTTTCCCAGTTGATTAAATACAGGTTTCACCCCCCCTCCATCTCCTTACTGTTATTCTGTGTTGATTGTGATTAACTTATCAGCATCTCTTTAAATGGAGTCATCACGCTAGACAGCTCATTTCAGACTGGATGGAAAATGGAAACTGCCCACTAGAGGACAGCTGTAGCCTGTGTGTCCACCTCATAGTCCTACAGATTGTTGTCCAGTTACAAGGCCTCCCTGCTGCACTAGGACACAAAGATCGTGGCAGTCCCATCAGACCCAGTCTTGGGAGTTCCCAGGCAGGTATAATTCAGTGCTACAAGTGGGATCAACTGATGGTAAATGACACAGGACCTCTTAGTCTCAATAATAGATTTCTTCTAGATTCAACACATATCCTCATCATCATTTGCTATAACTGTCCTAAGTGGTCTGTCCCCAGAGACACAGGAGACAAGAGAAAGACAGTTTATCCATTGCAGAGCCCTATGCAAATGTTGTCTATGGTCAGTTTTGCCACAGTTGCATTTAAGAAATGCTCTATGAATGGGTAGTTTCTTTAAACATCACAACCACTTCATTATTATTTGTCTTTCATTTTACGGTAAATTAAAAAAAATATGGAAACAGTGTTTTGATCAATAGAGTTTCAGTGTGTTTCCTTTTTAAATAAATGCCCCATGTACAAATTGGATGTGTGTAATTACATACCATGCAATAAATGTGTATAGATGAGGCATTATTGTCACGTATACCAATAGAGCATGTTTTGTTTCGCCTGTGCCTTGTGGTCAGAGCAACATTTCTGCGGTTGATATGATTGGTAGATGGGTGTTTTTGTTTCAGAAACATAATCTTTTACCAAATCACCTATTCCACATTACTCACCCAACTAAGCATAACTGTTGCTATGCTGAAATTCTTTGAGCCACAGTCATAAGATACTAAAAACAGAGTGTTTGTATTTTTGCAAACTGTCTTTTCCGTAAAAAGAACATTCACACAGAAAAAACACACACACACACACACCTAAAAAACAGCATGGAGTTATTGTCCCCTGAGGCATATTTGAAACCCATTGAGAAAACACTCTTATCGTTAATAAGAAAATGTAATCTTTGACTCCAGGTTCCAGTAACAGTTCAAATTTCATAGTGACACCAAAATTCCAAATCTCAAGCACAGGATAAATGAGATTTTTAAAAAAAGGAGTGCATTAAACACAATAC
Source organism: Amia ocellicauda (assembly GCF_036373705.1). Taxonomy (NCBI): domain Eukaryota; kingdom Metazoa; phylum Chordata; class Actinopteri; order Amiiformes; family Amiidae; genus Amia; species Amia ocellicauda. Next base: position 37,959,083 of record NC_089850.1, on the reverse strand, counting down.
ATGTTCTCTTTTTTTCTGTTTTTTTCTTCAAACTTAGATCAGTTCAGTTCCTATCCTTTGTTGATAACAAAGGTGCCTCTCATACATATATGGGTTCCTAATCACACTACAGTCTGCACACAATAACACTCAGTTGTTTATCAGGCACACTCTCATAGGAAAGCTCTCGTTAACACTTTGGGTTTAGTTTTAGTGTCTGTCCTGTGAGTCTGGTTTTGCCTTTTCCTAACTTGCAATGTCAGACCTTTCACAAACTAAGCTAGTCATCCCCATGGTCTTCAAAATTGGACTCCAACTAAGAGGCAAAAATCAATTCATGCAACCATCAGGGGAGGAGGCCTACTCCATTCTTTGGCCCTGACGTAGGAAAGTCTTTCTTCAAGCACAAACCGCTTTAAAGCTGTTCATAAAAAATCAGCAGCATGCTCTGAGTTCTAAGATTAAGTAAGTTTTCATAGTCGATCAAATATGTATATTTATTTCTTTAAGCACATATTGTAAGTCCTGAAAGTAATGCAGAACATACTAAGAAGAGTGCCCAAGCAAACACTGTCACCTAATACAGATTGCTAATACATCCTTTCCACAGCCATTTCACGTATTACTTTATTTTTTATGAGTGTGTGGTAATATATTCAATGTGACTCATTTTGACTATTGATTGTTCTGTTGACTTTATTGTAACAGATGGAAATGTTTCTGTACTACCTCAGAAACACCAAGTGAATGAACACTGACTAAAATACACACTAACCAACAATATTGATAACTATGTGATGCATAGATTGTTACATTTTTAAAGCTAAATATGATAATATGGAATTATATTTTAAGCAGAAAGAAATGTTTTCATTTATTGGTATATGTTTTGATTTTGTTCTGATCACGGAAAAAGAGATGTTGTTTTTCTCCATTACAGTTCATTTAGTTTTTCCTTACTTCTTTAAAAGAGTAGTTTCAGACAAAATTACAAGTTTTATAGGTTACTTGATGTAACTATATTTAGAATACCCCAAAAGGCTCAGCCTGTCCCTGTAGCCATTGTCTATTTACATGGAACCGTAGCATTTGAGCCATATGCTAGAAATTGCCGTTACAACTGACAGCTGCAAAAATCAGCTTTTGAAAATTCATATTCAGCCACAAGAAAAAAGGTCAAAGCTCTGGACAATTTAAAATGGGGTAATTTAGGCGAGAACATTTTTGTTATTTGACTCATCTGATTCAAGTATTTGTTGAAGACTTTAAATAGGGATGTAAATATACATATATTATTTTGATGACAAATAATAATTCCTGTACAACCCACACAAGAGATTTCTAGTAACTGATTTCTAGTAACTGTGTGAAATCACAAAATCATAGGTTTGTGTGAAAAGGACAAAGGTTTGTGCAGCCCGTGTCCTGCAAATGGTGTGAAGGATTCTGTCCACGGCGATAATATGCCACAAACAAAAGGGTCAGTGTCCCCAGAGCAGAGAGGTGTTCTGTTAAAGTTTGCTGAAAGGGGTGTTTTAATGCTCTTCTTCCATGGACACCAGCAGACTCACAGTGGGAGAGTGCTGTCTCAAGACTGGCCTACAGGCACTTCAGCCATGCCTCCTGCAGCAGGGGTCCCCGAGGAGACATATATTACAGGGAGGCTTTTGTTCTGAAGGAAATCAATTTAACCTTACTACGGTAACACAGCCCCTGTGTGTCCTAGCTATTCCCAGACAGCATTGTGTCGAAGAGGGGCTTTTATCTCTCTCTAATCACATTAAGCATGAAAAAATAGAGAAAGTCATAAAATAGGGGTGAAAGAATCTGAAAAACACAACTGCTAAACCTCAGTAATAAGCATTCTATCTGTCTTTCTGTCTATCTGTTGTATTTATATATATATATATATATATATATATATATATGTATGCATATATGCAAAACATCACACAAACACATATAAAGACAAATTTCGGAATACCTCAAAAGGTGATTGAATGACTTCTTATAGCAGAGTAAGAAGAATAAACCATTGTTTCTCAAATTCAAATTAATCAGATATTTTCTGTTGCTGGCATTTTACTCCAAACATTTTTCATCAAAATATCATACCATAACATTTCAGTCTGGTGAAGATTAGGCGACTAGGGAAACCACCACCTGTTGTTCAGTTTTCTTTCTTTCTTAATACCTATGGAAACTTTTGAATATTTTTTACCTAAAAAATGAACTGGTTATGGATAAATATGGATTAAAATATATATTCAGTACAGGGATTTAGCTAGATATCCATTTCATGATACCCTAACCGGAAGCATCCGGAAGCTAGGCATTCAGATGATTTATGGTTTAGTCCTGGAGAATTAATGAGTCACAGAAAGCATTTGTATTTGACAAAGCTGGAAGGGATATGTCAGAATCAGAATTATATTTAAATGCCTGTAAGTATACTGTACATTTAGGGAAACAAAACAAATCCCAGAACACCGGGATTACCCTCCACTGGTTATGATACTGTCACTGGCTCCATTGCATCAAGTTTATTTTCTCTCACCGAGGCGCTTAGCAGATGGAGGGGTTGTGTCTGAAAGCTGAGTTCTGATCCAAATAAACATGGCTAATAGGGATGTGTGAAGTAAGTGATGTTATCAGTGGGATTAGGGTAGAATAAACTAGCAAAAAGTAGGCTGGAGTGCACTGGTGTTGGTGCTGGGTGTTTAAACCATGACCAGGTTCCAGTGTGTGGAGAACGTGTTATTTTCTTGGGTAAAATAATCCCTATAATAAATACAATAATTATTGCACTAATACTATAATTTGCATAAATGTAATTAAGAAGGTACTCTCAGAAGGCTGGTACATGACACAGTGCAAACGCCTTCCTTTTCCTTCCTTTTATTATTGTATGACCATCTGACTTTTTAAGTTGTACCATATGTATAGGCCTGGGTACAGACCACTAAACACTTGGAGAGTTTTGAGGTGCCTCTTCCTCTGGAACTCATTATGGTCGGTATTACCCCAAAATTGGTAATTCTCTAGATGACTTTAATCAGGATTTATAAAATAATAAATTTGAAACAATCAGTTCCAGAAAATGGGCAAGAATCCCATTCCCAGTTGTTAGATTCCATTTGAAAGGAAGTTGATACTGTATATCCAACATCCTTTTGTACTCAACCCAAACAGGAGGTGTTCTTGGTCTTTGACATTTGTTTTTCGTCCAGCATACAATATTTTGAACTAGAATGTACTGTGCTGTAGCAGTAATTAATGAGGTATATGCAGAGGCTTACGTAAGTATTTGGTTACTTGTTAAACAGACATTTACCCTTTACACCATAAAAAAGTGGCATGGGACAGGTGTTTACAAGCTCAACAGCTAGTAAATAGTATTACTTATATTTATATTAATTAAAACATGAATTTATAATTGTGTGTAGGAAAGTTTTACAATTATCATGAATGTGTTTGCTCCTTGTTAAATATTTAATTGCCCAATATTAATCTTTTTTTGTACCTCCGTGGTTTCCTATAACTTGCTTAAGTCAGTTTCATGCCACCATTTTTCTTTGCTGATGGTTTTAGCTTATGCCTCCCTATACCACCTTCAGACACTTTTTGTGCTCAGTCAAGTCACCTAAATATCTCCCAATGAAGAAAGAACACTGAAATATCTATGCAAGACCATGTGTCCAATTATCGGGTGGAATAATTTTTTGCATTAATTATTTTCAATGTCCTAATTCAGCAATAATAAAATATAAGGTAATAAACGTACTCATCTCACAATTAGCGGTTCAGTCCTGGACCACAACTTGTCATGGCAAAGTGGGTCACAATTTTGAGTTAATGTGGGCCTTACTCAGCTATTGATTTTCTACAAATCACTTGTTCCTGAAGGGCTCTCCACAATATTTTACTTGGGATCGCTGCTCTAGAGTGTCATTCAGCCGTTCAAATGCCTCTCCTGTGCCCAAAACCTTTTCTATATGTAATGCCCTTCACAGAGGGTTACTCTGTCCATGCTCTTGCTGGTTGAAGACCAATAATAAATTGGAATAAATTCTCCATTAAGTGCGTCAAGGAAAATGTCCAGAGGTGTCATGACAAACATGCAGAATACGCTAAAATAAGATCAGAATTTCCTTTATGGAAAGCATCTATAAAAATGAGTGCCATACTTTTAAAGTCTCCTTAACATTTTAAATGCATGTCTAAAACTGCCATTAATAGGTCCTTTATATTACAGGACACAAAATCAAATGTTTTTCCTACCTGCATTGCTGAATTGACAATAAATGCTATTTCTCTCAAACATTTTAATGCGGCATACCTGTTTTTTTGGATATATAAATACATATTTTAATCCTATTTTACTAGTGTTACTGCAGCTGGAATTTTATTTTTACAATAACTAATTCTTCAACTTTTGGACAATTTTATAAACATAGTACAGATTGCCTTAAACAAACTGCTTTCGGCTTTTTAATTAAAGAGTGAGCTGCAAACTTAAAATCTAGCAGTCTAGTAAAAGTCAAGTGAAATGTACTGTATGAAAGTCACAATAAACCACAGACCTCTCTGCTGAGAGGGATTATTGTTGCTCTGTTTGAGAACTAACAGAATGAAGATAATCAAAGGTCCCCGGAGATCGACCGTGGCAATTTTTACAGCCTCCATGTGCCTATGAAATGTAAGGACAAGTGCAGTACAGGGCTTTCAGGTAAAAGGCTTTATTCAGTTTGAGCTTGAATATGTTAAACCTTTTGGAGTCTGGTGTAGACGGTTATTTTTGTTTTTTTTACATATATAAATTAATTCTTCCTTGCAGTTACAGTGGTTAAATTATCAAAAGGAAAAGACCATTTAAGAAAAGAAGGTGGCTGAAGCAGTGCTGCTGTTCAGCCAGTACTATTTCTTATCAGGACAGTACAAGAAATGGCTGACAAATCCATCTTAATTTTGGTTTGCAATGCTGGCACACATGGAAGGGGGTACTCCTGTGAATACTGTGAGCGGTATATTGGGATGAACATTTGGGCCATTACATACGCAGTTATACAATTTCTTATAGAATTTAATTGAACCTCCCAGCTCTGTTGTATTTCTAACTGCTCTATTAAAATGTGAAATCCTACCTTTCTAGACCTAGGGGCAGCTGTAAGAATTGAATGCAATTGTTCCCAATTCACAAAACCATTAGATGTAATTTTTGCACAGATGTCATGCCAATTTGTCAATCCTCCTGACCTTGGGTATAGCAGCAAACAGAAATACGCCACAGAGAAGTCGCTCATTTCATGGCAAAGGATGGTCATGTGTCAGTGGGATGGCATGGAAAACAATTTTGGATGAGGGTAAAGGAAATGGGAGTATCTTGTAAATAATATTTAATGACATTAATGTAGCTAAATAACAGTTCGGATAAAGTATATACAAAAAATAGTGAACAGATCCAGGATTAACACAGGGACAACATGTGGATCATCCACGGACACTTTGAAAACTACCTTCTTAGACTGACATGGGCAGTTGGTACTGAAAATACTGGTTGCCTTGGCTTGTCGGCATATTAATCGCAGACTTCGATTGTTGCAGACAAGTGGAATGTCGTGTCACGCAGTTCAAACCTGGCTCAATGAGACTCGGAGTACATTTTGTGTGGAGGAATATCTAAATAGGCTAGCGTTGTCTGTCACTTTGCAGCACCGTAGAGCATCTGCAGAGCATTAAAATTCCTTTTTTGTCATATTTATATCCCTTGTCTTTAGAAATCAGCCCTTTCATTATGACATTCATACCTTAGTTACTTTCTTTCTAGTGAATGGCAACAAGATGCTAAATAACGGGGAACAAGTTTAACTGCTTTCGTGACCTGAGCGAGCGAGGGCATTTTGTTTCTGAACTATTTGCTTTAGAAAAAAAAGAGATTTTTTTTCTTTAATATGTGTTTGTTTGCATACTGTTTTGTTGGTTTTAGCCAGAGTTTTCTGTGCAGAAGGTGAATTGCTTCTTTTGCATTCTTGTTGCATTCTTCAGTCCACTGGAGATGAGCTGTTTCTCATCAAAGCTGCTTCTTTTACACATCAGAGTTCACCTGCACCACAAGCCAAACAGTTTCACCTCTGCAAACTGATTCTAGTCCACAGTGTTTGTTAGGTGCCAAATCTCCCCCCCCCCCCCCCCCCCCAACACACACACAGCACTCCACTTTATAGGGTTTAGCATTTACTCATTTCTTCTGGTCATTGTTTATTCATTTGTACTTATTTCCTTCATAGGCGATCTCTAGATTTCTGAAACTTTAGAGAGCTGATATTATCTTTTTATACTTGCATCATTCATACTGCTGTGTAGTTCCTCACCTAGCTTTACCAATGTAGTAGCATGGCAAAATATTATGTTTTATTACTAGATTTATTTTTATTTATCAGGCTATTGTATTTAAAAAGATAGAAAGATACATACAATTATCATGAATGTGTTTGCTCCTTGTTAAATATTTAATTGCCCAATATTAATCTTTTTTTGTACCTCCGTGGTTTCCTATAACTTGCTTAAGTCAGTTTCATGCCACCATTTTTCTTTGCTGATGGTTTTAGCTTATGCCTCCCTATACCACCTTCAGACACTTTTTGTGCTCAGTCAAGTCACCTAAATATCTCCCAATGAAGAAAGAACACTGAAATATCTATGCAAGACCATGTGTCCAATTATCGGGTGGAATAATTTTTTGCATTAATTATTTTCAATGTCCTAATTCAGCAATAATAAAATATAAGGTAATAAACGTACTCATCTCACAATTAGCGGTTCAGTCCTGGATATTATCTTTTTATACTTGCATCATTCATACTGCCAATGTAGTAGCATGGCAAAATATTATGTTTTATTACTAGATTTATTTTTATTTATCAGGCTATTGTATTTAAAAGTAGGAACAAAGCATACTCTTTTCTTAGAGCTCGTACATACAGGTATTATGTAAAATATGTGGAAATCTCTGCACCTTTGCCTGAAAGTAGAAGTGTCCTCTTTGATGAGAGAATAACACCAGAAAATCTTGTCTGTTTTGTCATCTACAGTATCTTGGATACTTACTTACACAGCTGCATTAATAGAGCATATTTCCTTGACCTTTGCAGGTTTAACCTGCAGGTTCCAGCGTGCAGCCTATAAGAGAAATTTTGATTAATGTGACAGTCTGTCAAATTTGGCCAGTAGATCATCATTAAGTGCATTATTATGTTATCTTTGAAAAATGTAGTCGGTTTCAACTGACAGATAATAGCTTCTTTTTCCGCAAGAGGGAAAAAAAGTAAAAGAAAAATAAACCTACGCAACAGGAGCTCCCTAATATATATATATATATATATATATATAATAAATATATCACTGTAAGTGTTAAACTTGACAGGTAAACAAATCCTGCTTTCATTCCCAATGGAAGGAGTTTACAACCCATAGTTTACGTGTAGCGTTCAATAGTTCGATTAAATTGGTTTACGACAAGTGGTTCAAATTGTATATTGTATCTAATTGTACCTTGTACCACAGTTTTCACTTGAATTATCTCATTATTAATTTTTAATTTGATTATATTCTAAATATAGAAAGAACCACATTTCCCTTAATTTTGTGGTTGGTGCATTTAAGATGCAAGGAAAGATACATGTTGAGGAAGCTTAATTTTCTTCATGTTTTATAAGTGCCTGCACACATTTTCATTTCCGTGACATAGTAGCAGCAGGTGTAGTTTAACCACTGTATAATTCTTTGTGGTTATTTAAGCTCGTCTTTCACAGTTAGGGTTCAAGAAAACAGAGTGGAAGTCCTGTGAAAGTAGATCTGCTTACACATAATTTAATTCACAATATTTCCATAAGCCTTTTGTATTCGGTATGAGAATGATGTATCGGAGTATCAGAATGATGTCCTACAGCCTCAGACTCCTATGAATAATCTTAATTAAAGTGTTATAAACCCTGACAGAGTCCTGCTTTGCAGTATAGATCAGTGTTGATCATATCTGCAAACCTATGTTTGTTAAAATTATTATATTAAAATTCAATATAGTTATAAATCGAAAATGTCACAGTTGACATTTGTCAACGTGCTGGTGACGCATGCTGGTGTTATACTGAAATATGATGTTTTAAGTTTCCCTATTCCTTAATTTTTGCTTCTATTTTTGGTGACAACATACACATGCATATATCTAAAACAATCTAAAGCAGGGCAATTTCAGATATTTTGATGAAATTGTTAATGGAATCTTACAGAAGAAATAAGTACAGCCAAAGTTGCACTTCATGCAGTGTCTGAAAGTGTTAATAATACTGTAAAACGGAAGATACTGTTTCACTTATTTGAGAAAAAAAAAGTGGTACCCACATGGGAAATACCATCAGAATCTTCCTGCAAGTGTCAGTGTAGCCTTGTGCTACTGAACAGCCCAGGCATTGACAGGTGTTTCCTGTTACAGAAACCTTTCTTTGTTCCTTCTACTCTTTTTCCAACCTTGGTTTTCAACAGGGTGTTTTTGCAGTCCAGGGTGGATCCATGTCATGGAATCAAGAAGCAACTGTACTAAAAACAGGTTCAGCACGTGGCCAGCCCGGTTTTCAATGCAAATAAGTGCATCCTTGTTTCATGCTTATGAGGAAGAAAGAGGAGGAGAAGAAGTCGACAGTCTTGTGTTGTATTCTTGTGCTGTGATGATTCGTCATATCTGGACCCAGAATGTGCCGCAGCCACCAGTGAGAATAAGAAGTCTTCATCGCAGTACTTGGTTCCCAGTGCATGCAAAACATTCCAAATAATGTATCCCCACTTGATATAGTTAACCTAAACCACATTCAGGCACTTCATTTCTCTCAACACCTGTGTGGGATTTGCACCCTCCACATTGTTTTTAAACGGGTTTTGGTGATTTCTCTCGTTGTATTTATCTTTCCGACCTTTATTTATGTTTCCATAATTTCCATAGCTTGGATCTGCTTTAGAGCTTAGTGGAGGACTAGTACTACAAAGGTGACTCGTATTTCATTTGTAATCTTGCCAGTACAGTGGGAGAAGGTGTGAGTCTGAGAATGAGAAAACACAATCAAGTTAAGGAGGGCAAGGAAGGCCAGTAAAATGTCTCTGCCAGATAACAATTTGGAAAATAAAAAGCCATAATCCCAGGACCAACACTCCAGCTGTTGCACGGGAACGTAAAAGTCCCAAGCAGATTTATCACCACCCCTAGTTCATAGTTGTTTTTAATCCGGTGGTCCTTTCCAGAATGACTCTTAAACACCCTTGTTGGAGTCCGAACACACAAAAAGGTTAACTTTGGCCAGAACCGATTTGTACTCGCCAGGTCATTTAGGGAAATGGGAAATGATGTGATAAGGTTGATAATGAGTGGAAAAACTTTCCTTTGGATAACTACTATGTGCTTTTTTCCCTTCTTTCCTTAAACTGTATTATGAAACAGTAAGTGCGGCAAATCCTTGCTTGCATATATTTTAGATTTAGTAGGGGTAACTTATTCTCTTTAAATCAATGTTACCTGCCTGTCTTAAACATTGAAAACTTCAAACAGGGATACAAATGAATGAATCTGACACCTAAGTACTAATCAGAATCTTTATTCTGAACTGTGACGTTCCACAAGGAGAGACCTCACACTATAACCCAGTTTATTACATCAGTAAGCAACAAGGCCAAACTGTTGCTCAGCCAACACCAAAATTTCAAGCTAGGACAATACAAACCTACACCCAATTGAGATATGTTAGTAGAAAAGCAACCCTAACCATATCAAGAGACTACATTTACTGGGACTCTAACCCTAACCCTAGTCTGTACCAAAAAGTAACCCTAATGGAAACTCTGATCAGGAATCATTAAGGGAGTAAAAGCTGCAAAGTGTGTGACAAATAAAGGCCTTGGTTGACGTTAATTTTTTGTCATATAGTTTACTGTTTGTTGTTGTTGATTTTATATGCAGAAAATATTTCTTGATTGACCTTAGTTGGGTGAGGAATTTTAAAACCATTTCAGGACTTGACATTACTTGAAAGTAGTATACATGTGTTCCTGTATGAATAAATTAAAATGCACGTTTTGCAATTGTTTTTTTTGTTTTGTTTTATGTTTTCTTGAGTGAGATTATTAACGATTATTATCATTCAAGACACCTGACCACTCCATTAACTGGAATATGGTTTATAATGTTAAAGTAGACTGAAATAGAAGAGAAATTAAAAGCATTCCCTCTGTAATTGTTTTAAGAAATTTATTTATTAATGTATTTTAATCATTTTACATATTATTATCATTATTATTATTATTATTATTATTATTATTATTATTATTATTATTATTATTATTACTAGTAGTAGTGAGTATGAGAACAAACTGCATTTTGTGTAACTTGCAAAAAGACTAAGTCATATGTTCTGTAGTCATCTACTTGTAACAGGTGTAAAATTGTATTGTTGAAAACATTTGGAGAATGTACTTTTTTTTGTCTTGCTCATGTTCACAAATTGGAGAAGTGCCACCCCCATACTCTTGGCCTCCCGGGCCCTGCCTATCACTCACACTGCTTTCCATAATAGTGCCCTCTTGTGGGTACAGCGGCAGTTCAGATGCACAACAGGAATTGTCAGTGGAATTCGACACTTGTCTCAGGCGCAGCTAAGCTACCAACCTTCAGCTGCTCTGGCATCCCAAGCAGCAGTAATTACCTTTGCCATTATTAATGCATCTGACAAAGTGCACTCCAGTTCAAAAGTAGACAAAAAAGAAAAAAATTGAGAGCATTATTTCCTCAGATTTGATATGGTGATGGAGGCAACAGTGGTAATAGTTCAAGGTAAGTAGTAGCAGAGTACTACTCTACTGGAACTGGGGCTTGCTTTAGGGGACGTATTAAAAAAGAAAAACATCACACATAACAAAAAACAATTCCTCTCTCGCTGTTGTTCTTGGTCTGCAGGTGCTAAAGTCCGTGCTCCTGTTCCCAACAATAGAGCGCATGGCCCAGTCGCCACAGGGGAAGCTTATGACGCCAGTGCTGTGCAGACTGCGCTACGCCACGTATCTCCCCGTCTTCCTGCTGTCATTCTTGCCCGAGAGCATCAAAGTCTCCATGGTGAGGATGGTGCTGCGGGGCCTGCAGTCTCTGGACGAGTCCACGTTGCCGGCCTCCATCAACCTCTTTAGTGTGGACTGCATAGGTAAGGTGACGGGTTCTCATTCATTACGAGCTGCACACCGCCCTTGATAATCTCATTCATTTCACTTTTTTTGCTTGTCTTTTGGAGTTTGCATTATTTTTTGGCATGCACTTTTAGGATATTTTATATTAATATAGGTAATATTCTCATATAAAACCATATGTTCTTAATTGACTGCATGTTTTAAGCACATTTTGTTTCGCGTAGTGACTGGAGATCATACACCAAAGTCCACATGCAATAATTTCTCTTTTAGTACTAAATGTGGACAGCAGTGTGTTAATCTATCAGAACACTGTTGTTTCGGTTGTTTTCACAGTTTTTTTTTTAAATTCCAGTATTTTTAAATCTCATAATATTAATAATAACTAAACGGCTATGCATCCCCAACCCCCACATTTCATTTGGAAGAAGGGGTTACTTAGGGGTTATTTCTCCTAGCACCTTTACATTTAAATGTATGGACCATTTGTTTTTCAGAGAAACATGAATGTGTTAATTGTTAAACAAAATGTTTTTATACTGGGAAATGATCACTTAAAGTAGTTGTTGTCTGGAAAGTAGGTTGCAGATGTTGAACCACCAGCGTAATGATGGGTGTTCCATTTATTTTAATGCTTGATTATGTCTTCAGTCTGTTTTTGTTTTGTTCTGTTTTTGTTTCCCATCTGTTTGGTTTACTACTTTCTGCACACATTCTCAGCTTGATTAAAGTATGTTTCCCTGCAAAAACATGATGGGCAGCACAGATGTGAGATACATAACTGGTATTTAATGGGAAAAAAAGAAAAGAAAGAATTCTGAAGTATTCATCAAGGCCAAGTAAGGAATAATTGTGGTGGCTTGTAAAAATGTTTTTTCTCCCTCTAATTCTTCAAGAAAATTGTAAATACAGTACCTTTCCCTGACTACTTCCATTCACTGTGTCCTGAAAAACACCCCTTTCAAAACTGAACAAACCTTTTGGCACCGTTCATAGTCAACACTTTCTTGTATTCTAAGTGAAGATTTAGCTTCTGTAAAGCATTGAAAATCCTGGATGATAGTTCAGAATGGTAGTCCAGTGGTCTTGCATCATGAAACAGCCCTAAAGCCGTGTATTTCTGAAACCAAGGTCTGAGGGAGGAGAATACAAACTGATTAAGAAAGGTCATCTTGTACAATACAAAACAAGCCACCTGCAATGGTTAAATAAATGAAAAAGAAGGAAACAATTATTCTCCATTTTGACGATATATTTCAGTGCCACAAGAAATGATGGCTTTAATTATATGATAAATAATTATAACTAAAATCTATGCCAGAAACAAGATAGTATATTTCCCTATCTTTAATTAAACATTTGTATTTATTTATTTTTGTTTTGCCCTACAGCTCCCCATTCTAAATCACCAGTAGCCCTGTCAGGCTGTGAGACGTGCAGATATGAATATTGAAATCTCAGTAAAATGTGCTAACCCCAGTAAAGAATAAGATGTGTGTGAGCTTTTGTCTGTCTCCAGAACAGAATAGTGTATTAGAGTTGACGATCCAGGGGGAGTATGATTAATGAAGTGACTGAATATATTCTCTGCCAAGGATTTTGTAAAAAAAGTAAACATGTCATTAATTCCCTCCAAGCTTTTTTTAATATGGTTTCAGGTGAAGGGTAACGAAGTTAACGTTTTTTCACTTGGATTTAGTGATCATAATAATATTTTTTAATATGCGTTCTTCTGATTTAAAGCTGTATGTCTTTGTAGTGAGAATTTAGTTAAATTAATTCAGTAGCTGTGACAATTTTGAATTGCTGTTAGATATCTTACATTTAGGGGAATTTTCTTTTAAATAAAGTGATAAGTGATTGTTTAAGAAGCCAATTTAAACATATGAGTAAAATTAGAGAGTCAGAATACTAACAAACAATATAGCCAGTTGTTTGTCACCTGTACATTTGTACATATTTCACATTTCAGATTGAGTGATTTCTATTCTTTATTTTCTTTGTTGCAAAGCATTTATTTATTTAGTAGTTTTATCCTTTGGCACCAAAGGGAGATTCAATTTTTTTTCTCTCTTTCTCTCTCTCCCTCTCTCTTTTATAAAATGAATAGTCAGTTGACAGGTATAATTCACAAAACATGTTTCTATCAGATTAAACTTCCTGAGTTTATTTTAAGATATTTTATTTTTCATAACCCTTTAATTAATTATTTTACAGGGAACATGTATTTAATAATGAGCTGATGAGAAGTATGTATGTTTCAGAAGTATGATTTAATACACTTTTTTAACATCCAAAATCTGTGAAGCATAATAAGTCTTGCATGGTCATGAAAATAATGCCAAATGATCAAGAATGACAGAAATGATATAGTATGTGTGTGGTTACACTGTTATTTTGAAAAGTTTGTTGTTTTTGTTAAATCTGGGTGATATACAAGAACGGTGTATTCTGCTGCTGGTCCTTTGCATATATGTGATTGATTCTACAGAACACCAGCTTTGAAAACAGAAACACAAACCTCACTTGAGCAAGAGTAGACTCACACTGGATTACACAGGGGAAAGCAGGCCTCTTTTTATATTATAGAGTGTCTGATATTGTTTAATGAAAAAACAAGTCTATGAAATATATAAACATTTGCATATGAAACTCAAACCACCTTTTTGCATGGTAGTCTGTGTATGTTATAATATAATCATGGTGCTTATTAAAAAATAAAATGAGTAGATAAGTGGGCACATATTATATATAAACATTTATTCATATATAAATGTATATTGAATTTCCTAATTATTTAGTATATCAATATATCAATATATATATATATATATATATAGAATATGTGTCCTATGTAATGCTGTTTTTTTTTTCCTTGTATATATCATATTTTTTCACGCTAGGTAGGTACTTGTTATGAAACAAAAATATAAAGTTACTGGAGAACAATATCAGCATTGCACGATCATTTGAAGCACTTTGCTAAAACTATAAACTCACCGCACGTATTTACCAATTTAATTGTCTCTTGTTCAGCTTGGGGAAATCTATCGATCACTTATTGTTGAGAGAGTATAATGGCAAACTAACTACCTAAGCAGAAATATCAGCAAAATCCTGTAAGGAACACAGAACAGGTCATGCAATAGGCAAGCAGTTAAATAACAGGAAATTGAAAGGGGCATTTACTAATCCCTTAAAATAATCCTGTACAGTCCTTTAATGAGACATGGAGTTTGTGTTGCACAGTAACAGTTTCATTTTCCCTTAAAAAATATATAGTGGAAATTGAGAAAGATTTTGTGAGGAAACATTGGCTGAGTTGGATGTCTGCCTGACATTTTAACAAAGTAATTTTGGAAAGAACTGTTGTGTGTAAAGGAAACTCTTTATATTGATTAGCTTTTTTTATTTTTGTCTTACACTCAGGGCAGTTAAAGGAAAGTTTGGAGTAGTCTTTATTGATATTGTCGCTTGGAATTTTTTTTTTCTTTTTTTTTTCCATAGGTATAAAGCTTAGGTGACTCAACCCCTATGAAACAAGGTCCAGTCTCCGAAGGATGTTTTCATTTTGCAAACCTTGTACCCAAGATCAGGCCTCTCGTGAACTTGATTACATCAAAGGCCTGTCACTCGATTAGGTTTTGAAGTTTATTTGTGAATCATGAGCAGCCTGTACTCACAATATACACCAATAGGAAGAATCCTCAAATCTTTTCCTCTGGCCTGCCGATCTGTACAATCTATTGACCTTGAAAGCAGTCTTGCCTTCCCTGTTTGCTTTGGCCTTCTTGTGTTTATATATTTCAGCCTTAAAACACTTCTGTTGCTGATTCCGATATTTGTATCAAAAATGCACGTCTTCTGTGTCATTCAGCTGGTATGCAGGAAAACTCATTATTTTGTTTATTGCGAAGCTTCCCCCCCTCTCAAATACATGGTTGTGTATTTTTTCTGTTTGGTTTTTGAGAGATTTGTTAATGCGTGTGTCAAGAAGAGGACAGATCTTATCTGTCTTTACCAGCTGGCCTGGCGTATACACTGAAAAATAGCTTTATTTCAAAGAGTTCTACCAAAACAAATATAATAAATCTGCAGTCATCTTAAGCCTCTATGCTGCTGGCACTGTGCTGCAATCATCTTCAATGGCTACCTTTTTCTCCTCCTATTATCTCTTATTATCTTCTTGTCAGTTAACATTCAGAGCCAAAGAAAGGATCTCTAAGACAATATTACCTAGTTGTAATATTAAGAATAAGAATACGTATTTTCTGTGAAATATGTATATGCATGCCATTCAAGGTGTTTTTTATTTTATTTTTTACATTGATAATTCTTGTAGAAAACCATTTACACGTAACATTCATATGAATTAAAACCCTTTATTTTTTGCATTTTACATCAAACTTAATTGTGCAGTTTTTTGTAACGTTTTTAATAACTTTTAAATACCAATCAAAACTCTCTCTCTCTCTCTCTCTCTCTCTCTCTCCCCCCCTCTTATATATATATATATATATATATATATATATATATATATATATATATATATAGTACACTGTAAAAAGTTTTATGCAGGTGTGACAAAATGCTGTAAAGTAAGAATGCTTTCAAAAATAGACATGTTAATAGATTATATTTATTATAAATACAAAGTGAGTGAACAGAAGAAAAATCTACATCAAATCCATATTTGGTGTGACCACCCTTTGCCTTCAAAACAGCATCAATTCTTCTAGGTTCACTTGCACACAGTTTTTGAAGGAACTCGGCAGGTAGGTTGGCCCAAACATCTTGGAGAACTAACCACAGTTCTTCTGTGGATTTAGGCAGCCTCAGTTGCTTCTCTCTCTTCATGTGATCCCAGACAGACTCGATGATGTTGAGATCAGGGCTCTGTGGGGGCCATACCATCACTTCCAGGATTCCTTGTTCTTCTTTACGTTGAAGATAGTTATTAATGACTGTCGCTGTATGTTTGGGGTCATTGTCATACTGCAGAATAAATTTGGGGGAATTTAAGATGCCTCCCTGATGGTATTGCATGATGGATAAGTATCTGCCTGTACTTCTCAGCACTGAGGAGACCATTAATTCTGACCAAATCCCCAACTCCATTTGCAGAAATGTAGCCCCAAACTTGCAAGGAACCTCCACCATGCTTCACTGTTGCCTGCAGACACTCATCAGTGTACCGCTCTCCAGCCCTTCGGTGACCAAACTGCCTTCTGCTACAGCCAGATATTTCAGATTTTGACTCATCAGTCCAGTGCACCTGCTGCCATTTTTCTGCACCCCAGTTCCTGTGTTTCCGTGTATAGTTGAGTCGCTTGGCCTTGTTTCCACGTCGGAGGTATGGCTTTTTGGCTGTAAGTCTTCCATGAAGGCCACTTCTGACCAGACTTCTCCGGACAGTAGATGGGTGTACCAGGGTCCCACGGTTTTCTGCCAGTTCTGAGCTTATGGCACTGCTGGACATCTTCCGATTGCGAAGGGAAGTAAGCATGATGTGTCTTTCATCTGCTGCAGTAAGTTTCCTTGGCTGACCACTGGGTCTACGGTCCTCAGTGTTGCCCGTTTCTTTGTGCTTCTTCAAAAGAGCTTGGACAGCACATCTGGAAACCCCTGTCTGCCTTGAAATGTCTGCCTGGGAGAGACCTTGCTGATGCAGTATAACTACCTTGTGTCTTGTTGCTGTGCTCAGTCTTGCCATGGTGTATGACTTGACAGTAAACTGTCTTCAGCAACCTCACCTTGTTAGCTGAGTTTGGCTGTTCTTCACCCAGTTTTATTCCTCCTACACAGCTGTTTCTGCTTCAGTTAATGATTGTGTTTCAACCTACATATTGAATTGATGATCATTAGCACCTGTTTGGTATAATTGTTTAATCATACACCTGACTATATGCCTACAAAATCCCTGACTGTGTGTAAGTGTACCTAGAAGAATTGATGCTGTTTTGAAGGCAAAGGGTGGTCACACCAAATATGGATTTGATTTAGATTTTTCTTCTGTTCACTCACTTTGCATTTAGTGAATTGATAAATATAATCTATTAACATGTCTATTTTTGAAAGCATTCTTACTTTACAGCATTATTTCACATCTGCCTAAAACTTTTGCACAATACTGTGTATATATATATATATATATATATATATATATATATATATATATATATATATATATATATACAAAATATTAGGTTGAGGGTCCCATCATTTTTGTCCATGCCATTTTCATTAGTTTTATTATTTATAATATTATGTTGAAAAAGAAAATCAAAAGCAAAGTCTGATTTCTATTAAATATGGAATAAACAATGGTGGATGCCAATTTATTTTGTCAGTTTCAAGTTATTTCAGAGGAAATTCTTCATTTTTTGTGGAGGGGTACCAACAAATTTGAGCATGTCTATATATATATATATATATATATATTATGGCTGGGGGAATTAACGTGTTAATCTTTGCGATTAATTTGAAATGTTTAACACATTAAGAAAAAATAACCTAATTGACACAGCACTTTTTTTGCCTCTGTTTTAATGACTTTAATGACACAATGTCCAGAAGAAGAGAGCTGCTTTGTCCCCTGATAATGTAATGACTGGTCTGTCTCAGTTGCTGGCTTAATGTAAAAGAGTAGACAAAATCCTGGGGTGAAAAAAAATTCAATATTCTCCTTTTGTTATTCATATTGCAAAGACTTATGTACCTTTTTGAAATTCAACTGGCACTTTAACGTTTTGTTGTGTTTGATATTGTTGGTGCATATCAAGAAAGTATTTATTTTGGCCTATTGGCTTACATTCTAAGCTAATCCAGTCTTTTTGATAACCTTGATGGTTTTAATATTCAACTTGCATTTAAACACTTTGTTTATAATGTTGCTGCATTCAATATATTTTATGGGAATGACTACTCTGTAGTTCTGAGGAGAGTCTGTTTACAGTTCACAAGATGTCATTAAAAATATTATTTAAAATAGACTTCCTTTGTGTTGATTAATTTAATTAACTGATTCTATGTTTAAATATTGATGATTACAAGCTTGGGGGAAAAATGTGATTAATTGCAATTAATCACAGCAAATTGTGCGATTAATTAGTAAAAAAATTTAATCGATTCCCAGCCCTAATATATATATACACACTCACCTAAAGGATTATTAGGAACACCTGTTCAATTTCTCATTAATGCAATTATCTAACCAACCAATCACATGGCAGTTGCTTCAATGCATTTAGGGGTGTGGTCCTGGTCAAGACAATCTCCTGAACTCCAAACTGAATGTCTGAATGGGAAAGAAAGGTGATTTAAGCAATTTTGAGCGTGGCATGGTTGTTGGTGCCAGACGGGCCGGTCTGAGTATTTCACAATCTGCTCAGTTACTGGGATTTTCACGCACAACCATTTCTATGGTTTACAAAGAATGGTGTGAAAAGGGAAAAACATCCAGTATGCGGCAGTCCTGTGGGCGAAAATGCCTTGTTGATGCTAGAGGTCAGAGCAGAATGGGCCGACTGATTCAAGCTGATAGAAGAGCAACTTTGACTGAAATAACCACTCGTTACAACCGAGGTATGCAGCAAAGCATTTGTGAAGCCACAACACGTACAACCTTGAGGCGGATGGGCTACAACAGCAGAGGACCCCACCGGGTACCACTCATCTGAACTACAAATAGGAAAAAGAGGCTACAATTTGCACAAGCTCATCAAAATTGGACAGTTGAAGACTGGAAAAATGTTGCCTGGTCTGATGAGTCTCGATTTCTGTTGAGACATTCAGATGGTAGAGTCAGAATTTGGCGTAAACAGAATGAGAACATGGATCCATCATGCCTTGTTACCACTGTGCAGGCTGGTGGTGGTGGTGTAATGGTGTGGGGGATGTTTTCTTGGCACACTTTAGGCCCCTTAGTGCCAATTGGGCATCGTTTAAATGCCACGGCCTACCTGAGCATTGTTTCTGACCATGTCCATCCCTTTATGACCACCATGTACCCATCCTCTGATGGCTACTTCCAGCAGGATAATGCACCATGTCACAAAGGTCGAATCATTTCAAATTGGTTTCTTGAACATGACAATGAGTTCACTGTACTAAACTGGCCCCCACAGTCACCAGATCTCAACCCAATAGAGCATCTTTGGGATGTGGTGGAACGGGAGCTTCGTGCCCTGGATGTGCATCCCACAAATCTCCATCAACTGCAAGATGCTATCCTATCAATATGGGCCAACATTTCTAAAGAATGCTTTCAGCACCTTGTTGAATCAATGCCACGTAGAATTAAGGCAGTTCTGAAGGCGAAAGGGGGTCAAACACAGTATTAGTATGGTGTTCCTAATAATCCTTTAGGTGAGTGTATATATATATATACACCAATCAGCCATAACATTATGACCACCTGCCTAATATTTTGTAGGTCCCCATTTTGCTGCCAAAACAGCCATGACCCATCGAGGCATGGACTCCACTAGACCTCTGAAGGTGTGCTGTGGTATCTGGCACCAAGACGTTAGCAGCAGATCCTTTCAGTCCTGTAAGTTGCGAGGTGGGGCCTCCATGGATCGGACTTGTTTGTCCAGCACATCCCACAGATGCTTGATTGGATTGAGATCT
Source organism: Amia ocellicauda (assembly GCF_036373705.1). Classification (NCBI taxonomy): domain Eukaryota; kingdom Metazoa; phylum Chordata; class Actinopteri; order Amiiformes; family Amiidae; genus Amia; species Amia ocellicauda. The sequence goes on along the minus strand of NC_089850.1, from coordinate 37,939,253 downwards.
GGGGAATTTGGAGGCCAAGTCAACACCTTGAACTCGTGATTCATCAGACCAGGCCACCTTCTTCCATTGCTCCGTGGTCCAGTTCTGATGCTCACGTGTCCATTGTAGGAGCTTTCGGCAGTGGACAGGGGTCAGCATGGGCACCCTGACTGGTCTGCGGCTACGCAGCCCCATACGCAACAAACTGCGATGCACTGTGTGTTCTGACACCTTTCTATCAGAACCAGCATTAACTTCTTCAGCAATTTGAGCTACAGTAGCTCATCTGTTGGATCGGACCACACGGGCCAGCCTTCGCTCCCCACGTCCATCAATGACCCTTGGCCCCCCATGACCCTGTCGCCGGTTCACCTCTTTTCCTTCCTTGGACCACTTTTGATAGGTACTGACCACTGCAGACTGGGAACACCCCACAAGAGCTGCAGTTTTGGAGATGCTCTGACCCAGTCGTCTAGCCATCACAATTTGGCCCTTGTCAAAGTCGCTCAGATCCTTACGCTTGCCCATTTTTCCTGCTTCTAACACATTAACTTTGAGGACAAAATGTTCACTTGCTGTCTAATATATCCCAACCACTGACAGGTGCCATGATAACGAGATTATCAGTGTTATTCACTTCACCTGTCAGTGGTCATAATGTTATGGCTGATCAGTGTGTATATATATATATGTACTTTTTTGTACATATATTTTTTGCTTTGTTGTATTGAAGTCTAGTAGTGTTTCAGCAGGCATATGGAATGCCTCTACTCTTTAGATCCCATGAAACCAGTCTTGGCCACAAAATCCTATTACTCTTGCAAAATTGCCATTGGCCTCTTGGTGGCCTCTCTGATCAGTCTCCTTGCTCTGTCATCCAGTTTGAAGGGACAACCTCATCTAGGCGGGGTCTTGGTGGTGCCATACACACTCAATTTCTTAATAATCGTCTTGACCGATGAAATCGTGGGGTAGGATGTGTAGATAAATGTAAAAAACTAAAAACAATTTTACTGCATTTTAATTCCAGGCAATTAGGCAAAGAAAGGTGAAAAGTTTGAAAGACTTCCTATAGGCTCTGTATATATGAGGGTAAGTCAAAAAGAATGCGCCAAGTGATATTGCAATCGTCCCAACTGCTGAATGTGCACACTGCTGCCCACACTGGTGAAAAACTCTAGCAGCTACGCTTTGAGATCTTATAATGTCCACCATATAGCCCTGACCGTGCTATTTGGGATTATCATCTGTTTGGTCCTCACAACGATGCTTTAATTGGCCCCCTTTTGCCAGTGAGCATGAGTTGAAGGGAACAGTGTGTACGCTGCTTGCCGCCCTGCCGATGTGTGTTGAAAAGTTGAAAAATTATATTGATAAAATTAAAAAATGTGAGTTGTATATTGTTGTTGTGTTAATTTGAATAAATAAATTGCAGATACATTTTGACTTACCCTCATGTATATTTAAGATGTAAACACATAAATAAGAAAATACCTAATTCTGCAGACAACCAGATTGATAAAACATATCTTCTGGATGTGTGACAGGAGACCAAGGAGTTAATAATTATCTTTACATGAAGGCAAAGCACAGTTCCGTTCCATTCTGGAAGGAAAATGCAAGCTGAAACTTTTTATTGACTTGTGTGGTTTTTACTTTTGCTAGTTATAAGGCAGTAGTTTGTATTTCAATTGGATACCCTTCAATAAGTGTGGTTAGAGGCGTATAAATCAGTGGTTCTGAGACTGTGGTTGTAGGGCCTCTTTGGCTCCCTGGAGGCTATTACTTATATTTGCCTCTTACTTGCCGTATCTATAAAGGATTCTTACTATAAAATCACAGGGTTACAATTGCAGAACAGGATATTTCTGGTTAAATGAAAAACTGTTAAGTGGCTAAGTAAAAAATTATATAAATACATGCATATTATGATTATTATTTTTTATTATTTGGTGAGACATGGATGAAGACCTAATACACTGGCACTACACACAATACAGTAAAGTATGTTTTTCAGCGGGGGAGTCCGTAATCAAAATGTTGTTAATTCTCTAAAATCTATAATCTATCTATCTATAATCTCTATCTCTCCCTGTGTATATATAATCTTATATATATTTATACATGACCCTAGGCATTCCACATTCCCTTGCTTTCAATATACTTGATGTCCCATTTTTCTGTCCACTACCTATATGTATGTATGTGTGGGGTGTGTATGTGTGTATACAGTTAGGTCCAAAAATATTTGGACAGTGACACAATTTTCATCATTTTGGCTCTGTACGCCAAAACAGTAGATTTGTTCTTTAAGTGTAGACTTTCATCTTTAATATGAGGGTAGTTACATCCAAACTGGGTGAACGGTATAGGAATTACACCAATTTTTATATGTGGTCCCCCCATTTTTAAGGGCTCAAAAGTAATTGGACAAACTAACATAATCTTTAATTAAATTGAGATTTTCAATACTTGTTTGCAAATCCTTTGCAATCACTGACCGCCTGAAGTCTGGAACCCATAGACATCACCAGATGCTGGGTTTCTTGCCTGGTGATGCTCTGCCAGGCCTGTACTGCAGCTGTCTTTAGTTCCTGCTTGTTCTTGGGGTGTTTTGCCTTCAGTTTTGCCTTCAGCCAGTGAAATGCTGCTCAATTGAATTCAGGTCAGGTGATTGACTTGGCCACTGCAGAACTTTCCACTTCTTCGCCCTTAAAAAGTCTTGGGTTGCTTTCGCAGTATGCTGCAGGTCATTTTCCATCTGCACTGTGAAGCGCCATCCAATGAGTTTTGAAGCATTTGGCCGAATCTGAGCAGATAATATAGCCCTAAACACTTTTTTTTTCTGCTTTTGTCTGCCATACATGCCCATGCCATAACATGCTTCACTGATGAGATGGTACGCTTCAGATCATGAGCAGTTCCTTCCCTTCTCCATACTCTTCTCTTCCTATCATTCTGGTACAAGTTGATCTTTGTCTCATCTGTCCACATGTTGTTCCAGAACTGTACAGGGTTCTTTAGATGTTTTTTGGTAACTCTAACCTGGTCTTCCTGTTTCCTATTTACATCTTATGGTAAACCCTCTGTATTTACTCTGGTGAAGTCTTCTCTTGATTGTTGACTTTGACACAGATATGCCTACCTGCTGGAGGGTTTCATGATCTGCCCAACTGTTGTTGGGGTTTTTCTTCACCAGGGAAGGAATTCTTCTGTCATCCACCACAGTTGTTTTCCATGGTCTTCTGGGCCTTTTGGGCATACAGAACCAAAATTAAGAAAATTGTGTCCTTGTCCAAATATTTATGGACCTAACTGTATATATACACCAATCAGCCATAACATTATGACCACTGACAGGTGGAGTGAATAACACTGATAATCTCGTTATCATGGCACCTGTCAGTGGGTGGGATATATTAGGCAGCAAGTGAACATTTTGCCCCCAAAAATGGGCAAGCGTAAGGATCTGAGGGACTTTGACAAGGGTCAAATTGTGATGGCTAGATGACTGGGTCAGAGCATCTCCAAAACTGCAGCTCTTGTGGGGTGTTCCCGATCTGCAGTGGTCAGTACCTATCAAAAGTGGTCCAAGGAAGGAAAAACAGTGAACCGGCGACAGGGTCATGGGCGGCCAAGGCTCATTGATGCACGTGGGGAGCGAAGGCTGGCCCGTGTGGTCCGATCCAACAGATGAGCTACTGTATTTCAAATTGCTGAAAAAGTTCATGCTGGTTCTGATAGAAAGGTGTCAGAACACACAGTGCATCGCAGTTTGTTGCGTATGGGGCTGCGTAGCCGCAGACCAGTCAGGGTGCCCATGCTGACCCCTGTCCACTGCCGAAAGCGCCTACAATGGGCACGTGAGCATCAGAACTGGACCACGGAGCAATGGAAGAAGGTGGCCTGGTCTGATGAATCACGAGTTCAAGGTGTTGACTTGGCCTCCAAAGTCCCCAGATCTCAATCCACTCGAGCATCTGTGGGATGTGCTGGACAAACAAGTCCGATCCATGGAGGCCCCACCTCGCAACTTACAGGACTGAAAGGATCTGCTGCTAACGTCTTGGTGCCAGATACCACAGCACACCTTCAGAGGTCTAGTGGAGTCCATGCCTCGACGGGTTAGGGCTGTTTTGGCGGCAAAAGGAGGACCTACACAATATTAGGCAGGTGGTCATAATGTTATGGCTGATCAGTGTATATATGTACTTAGATGAGGTATGCAGGGTAAGTATGAAGGTATTTAATACATTCCACAGCAGATAACTCCCAAAACTATCATGTGCACATTGGCAGTGTTAAATCTGAATGCGAAGACACACTTTAAGAATATATATCCTGTACCCCAGAATACTGGGTACATTTCTGTATGAATTGAAATGTACATTATCTTCAGGAACTTTTGGATGATACTTTAATGCTAATCCTAGAGATTATATTGTGTCTGGGTGACACAGCAGGTTTTGCCTCTAATGACACCAGGGGTCAGAGTTAAATCCCAGTCTGTCCAAAGACAGAAAGCTGCCCCCCGCCACACACACACACACACACACACACACACACACACGTCTGCATTTCAAAGTTCAAAATCATGGATGGAATCTGCACTTCAGTTAAGATGGGACAAGTGGTTCTGAAAGTGTGTGTATGTACGAGATACTTTGGAGATATTGTTTTAACAGCCTCCAGGCGTATCTGTGAAAAGAGGCAGGAAATATTCTGTTAGAGGTAGAATCCACAGAAACCGTATGCCAAGGGGTTAGATTGTGTGTCTGTCTGTGTTTGAAAACATTGCTGTGTTGCATAAGCTGCAATACAGCAACAAAAAAATCATTTCAGCTTGTTCCTACAAAACAAATTGAAATCTAATTTAACAGTTACGATATCCAGACAAAAAAAAAAATACTTCATAAGTTTTTAATATTGTCTAGTGACTGAGTCTGAGTTACTGTCACAGAAATTCATGGAGTAAGTATCCTATTGACACACCATCCCCAAAACATTCTCCACCAGAGTGTTTAAATAGGCCCGAAGGGATTCCTGTCTGGAGGATTGAGTGCAGTTCACTCAACAGGCCAGCCCAATCCTGTACAGCCCTCGACCTTTCAGAGAGATAGGCCAGTACCTGTGGTTAGTCCACAGGGAACTTAATGCAGCACCGAAGGAGTATTTGTCTGCCCCCTTTGTCATTAGGGCTTTAAAGAGAAAAAAATTGTGCTTGGCTGTGGTGTGGTTTTGTTCTGAAGTTTTCAGCAAGGAAGGGGAAAAAACTCTAAGAGTGTCTTGTGATTCTCCACTATATTAAAGTTGATTTATTTTTAACCTAATTTGAAACAGTTTATTGATTACATTTGTGATGTAGGACAGGCATGAGCTACACAATTCAAACATTACATAACAATAAACCATTCCTGATGATTTTATTGACTTCTCTGCGGACACTGCTCAGGGAAATCAGGGAGCCACGAGTCAACGCAGTTCAGAGATGGGCCTGCTTCCACAGTGCAATACCTTTTCATCGCTAAATGATGAAGGGCATGTGAGAGCCTCAGGGAAGGAGGTGGAATGCTATACACTGCCAAGATGCTGAAACTGTGAAGATAACTGTATCAGGGGATGTCTCCTGGATCACTGCTCAGATCATCACCCTCTCTGTTGTGTGTGTATCTGTCTGTCTGACTAGGAGTCGCCAGCTCCTGCCGGATAGAGGCCGTTCAAAAAGACATCCATTCGCCACGCTGCCCTGGCCAGGGATGGGGCCTCACGCTTCTGTGTTCAGTAAATATGCAGGCAGTGCCAGCAAATGGGCGGCCTCGTGCTTTTCTTTACGTGCTTCGTCTGGTCCCTCTTGGTCTGCAAGGCGTATGCTGCGCCTGTGGGGTCTCGATTCCCCTGACTCATCTTCACCCGTGGTTGAGCTCCTTGGCTTCAGAGCTGTCCTCTTGCAGGACTGTCCATCAAGATCAATTGCCTGTAGCGCTGATGACAATATGAAGCACCTCGTTTCAGGGCTGCCTGCCACTAGCCAGGCAATTGTGCAGGAAATCAGGATTGAGAGCAGACTCTTCCAGTGCTGAAAGATACGCCTTGGCAATGTCCTGAGCCTTGCTGCACAGGCATTTTAAAGGAAAATGATACTATACTTAGCAAAGAGACAGGTTAACAATCAGATGCTGTGCTGAAGCTAACAATGTACGTTTAATCTTAATGTTTAATTTCACAATCGCAAAAAGAAAATGTAAATTGTTTAATCATTAGCATAATGAATGTCTCCCATGTTACTCTGTAGTAAGATTTACTTCTCGTCTTATTTTCTTTTTAAACATATGTCTATTTCTTATTATAATACTAAAATAAGCTTATATTAGACCACAGATTGGTTAGGTTGCATGATAAATCCTCTCAACACTGAAACGGGTCAAGTTCCTGTCAATTTCCTTAGAAAACATGCAAGGTTGTTCCAGGAAACTGGACGAAGAGCTGGTGTATGTGAAAACTCCACCCACCAAAGAGAAATATTGTTTGTAATGATTAATTAGATGCTAAAAGCTATGTGCATGTAGGTATCTGCATGTATGCATTTATGTATGCGTATAAACCTTTATTTGTCTACATACACACATTCACACTGTCTTTTTTCAAGTAAAAGCAACACATTGGAACCTCATGCACTTGAAAATCCGCAATGACACTGTGCAGCTACATTAAATCACTGGTTGCATAACACATAACACAAAGACTAGGGAGCCTTGTGTATGTAGCCTTTGCTGATCTCCAAAACAGGGTCAGACTATGTCAGACGTCCATCAGTTTCCTCAAATGTATCTCCAGGAAGTATTATCCTCAAGCTGTCTTTGTGAAAACTGAGATCTGATCCCAAGAGCAACAGTGAAGAAAAGCCAAACAAGCTGAATTTCACTTAGTTGTCGCCCTTCTTTTTTTTTTTTTTTTTTTTTTTTTTTGCAGCCTGTCAGCTCAATTTTTTTTTTATTTAAACCTAAGGGTCAGATTCAACATATGTTTTCTGCAATATCCATGAGATTTGCTTTACTCAAAGTTGAGAACTAAATCAGAGCCCTTTCTGTGATCTTTTCCAGCAACGAAAACCTTCTTTGAAAAAATGGATCTAGGGATTGTCAATTGTAAGCAGGTGTATGCAGTTCCTGTTCATTATTATGAGACTGTTTTGTTTTGTTTGCTTGTTTGTTTTAAACAATTAAAGATTTACATAAATACATGAAACACTATGACAAATTGTGTATAGCCTTTAAAATCCAAATATGTCCTCTTTAAACTTGGTAAATGAAAATGATGAAAGTTTATTTTCTTAGTTAAGAGTGTTGTTGGCTTGCATATGTATGTATTTTTGTGTTTTTTCCCTCCAATGTGTCATCAAACCAAACTTATTAGACTCACCGCCCTTGAATTAAATAAAACGTTTACTAAATGCTGCTACTAACATTGGATTTTGCATGTACAGTTTCGTGCTTAGATCTTTCTGTTCTGTTCCAGTTGTTGAAATAGACACGGAATGAATTTTGCTTACTATAAATACATATTCCTCAGGACATTGGCTTCAAAACTCCTCACCCCCAATCCCCATGCAAATAAACCACACATTACTCACTGCAAATGGCAAATAAATTCTGTTTTGTTATTGGAGAGGTTAAGCGGAACAATATGTATGAACAGCACTTGACAAATGGGTCTTATCAGTTGCAGATCACATGTGCATTACTAAAGGGCCTTTTGTTGTCTATGATTTAAGGTTAGACTTAATCAATACTTCCATTATTCTGCATGAACAACTGTGTTGAGACACTGGTAAATAAAAAGCTATGGCATTATCTGTGGTATAAATGGAAACTTGTATATTTAGTGTTTATTATTCTTTATTATTATTTTCAGTATTTTCCAGCAGTAAGTTACGCACTGTGGTCAGAAAAATGCTAATAACCTAGAAGATGTGCCAAAAAGGCAAAGAAATCTTTTCATTACAAGCAGCTGACTGAGCATTTGTTAGGAAACGAACAACATCCAAGTCAAACAGTTGAATGACTTTGAAACTGTTTTAGGTTCATTTTTGAAACCTCATCTTTGCCCATATACCCATATAACCTCTCCGTAAAGCATAAAATCAAATATAATAATAATAACAAAACCACTCGTTTGTTTGGATTAAAAAATATTTGTTTGAATTCTAAATGCAGCCAAATAAAGTTAACTGAATGTGGCCCCCGACTGATAAGGCAGAATTCACAATGTTTTTTTCCAGAGATGTTTTGTTAATAGAAAAAAATGTATTTTTTTATTTTATTTTATTTTTGTAAGATTTTGTTTTTGTTATTTTGTAATTGTTTGATCATTTAAGTCATAAGTTCAAGCTTGATATAACCTATAGCCCACCTTGTAACGCCAGCTGTATCTATGAGCAAATCTTCTTAAGATGCTGAGTACATGAACATGCTTTTGGAATAAGTGCTACTTCATTTTACTATTTACCGTAACTTGTGCATAATTAATTTTGTTCCAAATGATACAATTCTGAATGAATGAGTTATGCACAGCTTCAAACATATGTTTTGAATTGCTCACCGTTAACTGACCACTTGCTAGGCACACATAGGCTTCAACAGTTCCACTTAGGACATTTTTGGCTCTTGAGGGAATGATTCAGGCTACCTCATACCAGCCTCATACTCACTAAAAATACTCACATAGACTTGAATGTGAGAGAAATAATGACACAACTACATTTGGCTGGCAGAACCGTCAAAGACAATGGGCAACATTGTCCGGAAATGTTCTGAAGTGGTGCAAATGTATTTTTGAATATCAGAATGAGGGAAGTCTTTAACAAGTATTTAACAAATGGCTAGAATATGTTTATTACATATACACTCACCTAAAGGATTATTAGGAACACCATACTAATACTGTGTTTGACCCCCTTTCGCCTTCAGAACTGCCTTAATTCTACGTGGCATTGATTCAACAAGGTGCTGAAAGCATTCTTTAGAAATGTTGGCCCATATTGATAGGATAGCATCTTGCAGTTGATGGAGATTTGTGGGATGCACATCCAGGGCACGAAGCTCCCGTTCCACCACATCCCAAAGATGCTCTATTGGGTTGAGATCTGGTGACTGTGGGGGCCAGTTTAGTACAGTGAACTCATTGTCATGTTCAAGAAACCAATTTGAAATGATTCGACCTTTGTGACATGGTGCATTATCCTGTTGGAAGTAGCCATCAGAGGATGGGTACATGGTGGTCATAAAGGGATGGACATGGTCAGAAACAATGCTCAGGTAGGCTGTGGCATTTAAACGATGCCCAGTTGGCACTAAGGGGCCTAAAGTGTGCCAAGAAAACATCCCCCACACCATTACACCACCACCACCAGCCTGCACAGTGGTAACAAGGCATGATGGATCCATGTTCTCATTCTGTTTACGCCAAATTCTGACTCTACCATCTGAATGTCTCAACAGAAATCGAGACTCATCAGACCAGGCAACATTTTTCCAGTCTTCAACTGTCCAATTTTGGTGAGCTTGTGCAAATTGTAGCCTCTTTTTCCTATTTGTAGTGGAGATGAGTGGTATCCGGTGGGGTCTTCTGCTGTTGTAGCCCATCCGCCTCAAGGTTGTACGTGTTGTGGCTTCACAAATGCTTTGCTGCATACCTCGGTTGTAACGAGTGGTTATTTCAGTCAAAGTTGCTCTTCTATCAGCTTGAATCAGTCGGCCCATTCTCCTCTGACCTCTAGCATCAACAAGGCATTTTCGCCCACAGGACTGCCGCATACTGGATGTTTTTCCCTTTTCACACCATTCTTTGTAAACCCTAGAAATGGTTGTGCGTGAAAATCCCAGTAACTGAGCAGATTGTGAAATACTCAGACCGGCCCGTCTGGCACCAACAACCATGCCACGCTCAAAATTGCTGAAATCACCTTTCTTTCCCATTCAGACATTCAGTTTGGAGTTCAGGAGCTTGTCTTGACCAGGACCACACCCCTAAATGCATTGAAGCAACTGCCATGTGATTGGTTAGTTAGATAATTGCATTAATGAGAATTTGAACAGGTGTTCCTAATAATCCTTTAGGTGAGTGTATAGTGTCTATAGAAAGTGTACACAACCTTGAACTTTTTTTATTTTATAGGATAGGTCTCTACCAACTTTTCACACCTAAATTTGGCAATTTTTGACCATTCTTCTTTACAGAACTGTTCAAGCTCTGAACAGCAATCTTCAAGTAATGCCATAAATATTCGATTGGATTCAGGTCGGAGCTCTGACTAGGCCGCACAAGGACAATTACCTTATTGTTCCTTAGCTACTCCAGTGTAGCCTTGGCTGTGTGCTTTGGGTTGTTGTCATGCAGACAGGTGAACCAAACAATGCTTTGCATTTAGGCAAAAAGATTAATTTTAGTTTTGTCAGAATTCACTACAGAATCTCTAGAGTGTTTTTTTTTTTTTTTTTTTTTTGCATATTTCAAAGTGGACTCAATATGGGCTAGATTTCTGGAGTGCTTGAGACATTGTATTTGAAAGCTTATTGGTGCACATGGATGAGTCTTAGCTTTGAAATGCACTACCCTGTAGAGGAAACCTACAGGGACTGCTGAATTTATCCTTAAATCATTTGAATCACTACAATTGAACAAAGGTGGAGGGAACTTAATTGTTGTGTGATTGGTTACACCTGAGCTAATTTAGGATTGCTATTATAAGGGGGGTGGACAATTATACAACCACCTTCCAACTTTTCTACTACTTTCCAGAATATGTTTTTCACTTGGAAGTCGTGAGGTAGGATGTGCCAAAATGTATGTCGTATAATTCTGCAAGTCGTCGTCTTTTAATTATTATTATTTGATCATTTATACAATAAATTATATTAAACCATCCATACGTTCAGAAATCTAAACCTATATGTTTTAAATGCATCATCTAGTGTATAAGAAATATAACAGCTGTTCTTGTTTGTGGTTTGTTTGTTATGTCTATGAGTCTATGATGTATTAAAACACAGATTTACATTACAATATTTCATATTAACTATGGGAAAATCATTTCTGTGTCTTCCAAAATTATAACACAGCAGATTGAATGCTATGGAAATTCTACAGATTATTTTATTATTTTATTTATTGACTTATATTGGGTATTACTGTTGACAGAAACAAAGTTACATTACAGTATAAAATGGCAGCTATTAAGGTTTCATATTATTCAATAAAGTTTAACTGTTTTCCCTCTTCTTTTAAGCCAAGACCAGGCAACCTAAGACTCTTTGAAAGCTAGGTTCACGGAAGCTTGGTTTCAGTCTGTTGGGATGTAATTTAAATTACTGATTCATTAGCCAGAGGATAAACAGATATGCATTTGTCCTAAATATCTGAGTGGTAATATAATATTGATTTTTATTTAATTTAAGGACAGACCATATTTCTGTAACATATGTGGCTCACATCTGTTAATCAACTCCTTTTGATTCCAGTGCCTGTGTATCACCCCAAACCTACACAATGCAAGTATTCAGAGACTTCATTTTGCTGCTGTCGCTAATAGTTTCTCCTGTAAATCAGGGGCCAAGTGTAGCTCTTGCTTTGTGACACCCACGGAAACGAAAACTATCAGGTTCAGAGGCATAGACAAAGTGCATTAAACACTTTTTTTCTTTAAGTAGGAAATTACTTAAAAGAAAATAAAACAGTGATATATGAAAACAGTACTTAAATCAATCACTGGTTCTATATTTAACCACTTCATCCTAGTGTCAGTAAAGAAAGCCTTTATTTCATCACTGGACACAGAGACAGCACAGCATTCATTTCCGAGCATCCCACTTGAGCTCATACACAGTCGCTTGTTTCCATGTGATAGAGCAAGTTGCGTGGAAATGTGAGAAGGTTACTGGGCCTAAAACTGTAACAGAATAGAAGTGAAGGATTGGTAGGAAGAAGTTGAAGGAAGTGAACTCCAAGTAGGATATTAATACTCCTCTCTTATATATTTTTTGTGTCATGGGGTGAGGCAGTCATCATTCTAGGCTTTCCCAGGTCAAAACCTTTGCTTTTGTTAATCATCTATATTAGGCAATGAATCTTCAGAGGTTAAAAACAAATCAAAATGCTTTGCAATGTATACTCGAGAACGGGAAGGAGAGAAAGAAAGAAAAAGAACGAAAGAAAGAAAAGATTTATTGTTTTCCTGCTTTTGTGTTTCACTATTTATTTCTTCATATACTTTCTCATGGGGAAACACTTATACTTGCCATGCTTTTCACTTGAAGCATAATTTACACAGACTTTTGTCCCCCAAGTTAGGGTTTAATAAAACTTTTCAAGCTGAAAAGGGAAATGCAAAAGAACACCGGATCAAAGTACTCGTTGTTTTTTTGCTTCCCCTGAGAAAAACAATATGCGTTCTTTCCTGTGCTCTATTACATTACGACGGAGATTGTGCATCACTGAGCCTTTGTAGTTGCTTATAAAACGCTGAGATACCTATCATCCCTTTAGCAATACAGCAATGACTACATTGGGATTCTCTCTCTCTGAGCTATTAGAACAAATGGAAAAAGGCTTTGTCAAACTCTAAACGTTTCTGTTTTATATTCCAATGTCATTATGGATCTGTATGGAACATTTTCATTTTTCTTTTCCTCTTGCATAACGCACAACAGTCATATTCATTTTAGAATTCAATCATAACTTTTTGTTTTTTGTTTTTCAGCTAATGCCATGTATATGGGAAGCCAGGAAATGGTACAGGTCTTGGACAGAGACAATTCAACCATAAAACAAAATCTGGACAAGGTAACAAAATAAACCATTTGTTTTTGTTGTAGTTACTGATTTGTTCTGTATTTGTTTTTGATTGCCTGGGTTTGATTGATCTATGTTGTCTGTTTCATTGGATTAAATGAAAAGGACAGGCATGACATCAGCTTAAAGATATTATTACTCTGACTAATCTTTGTATAGTGTGTACCGTATAGTGGGCAGTGTCATCTTTCAGTTTCACAGCTGCAGTTTTGATAGTGGCTGAAGGGATGTAACACTTTCCAGAGGTTAAAAGGTTAATTTTGTTGGTAACCTTTTAAACGCAAGTGCATCAGATAGGTTGGTGATAGGGATTGAGCACCCAGCCGTTAAATAGCCTGCAATTTAATTCCACAAGGAATGTAGGATCAGTGGTTTAATTGTTGTTTATTAACCAGTTTCCTAGTTCGTTTAAGGCCAATGTACAGGAAGTTCTCTGAATCACTGCCACTTGAACTATGACTCTGCGAACAGACAGGTGGAAGCTGAGAAGGTGTAGTAATAGTTCCAGGCAATAAACCATTTCATCCTCTGTATTAATTACTAAATAGGTTTTCCTGCCTTACCATATTCTTTCATCTCCACATCCCATGCATTTTTCATTAACAAAAAAGTGCCTCCTGGAAACACAGCCATTCAAACTAAGCCACAAACGTAGTTCTGAAATGCCCAACCGCCATTTCTCAATGTCGGGTTGCAGTCTTGTATTAATCCACAACAGCGGCAGTGGTTTCTTGTTCCTACTTTGAAATGTGCACATTTTCTGAGATTATGCTTCCTTTTTAGCACTTCTTACTGTATATGTTAAAAATGTGCAACACGTTTTCATTATTTTTCTTAGTTCTAACATTTCTTGGGTTTCATTACCATTTAACATTATGAATATGGTGAATTCCTTTCTCTACTGAGTTCAATATCCTGTAGTGTACTATTTATTTGTTTTTGTTTATTTACTATGCTGAGCTATAAAAAAAAGTAATGGTCTTTCTAGTGTACGAGTCCCTATATTTGTGTAAATTTGTTGTTTTGTTATTTAGACTTACCCTGCAGAATGCAAACAATATAAACAAGTCTTTGAACAAGGTGTTTCCCTTCATGTTGGCTTTACCATGCATTAAGAAATCTAACATTAAACCGCTGAAAGATCGCAGATCACGTTTCACACAGACGAGTGCATTCTATGGCTGACGTTAAGCAGAGCACACTGAGCCATGTGTTAAGAGTGTGGGTATGTGGATTTTATCTATCACCGTTTGAAAAGGTGATATCATTTCATTTTTAATGTTTATCCTCTGTAAAGCTCTGACCTAAGCTAACCTCATCCTTCATAATGTACTTCTGTACAGGCTTTGCAACAAAAAAAGCACCAATTAATATCAAATTTCGGGTTGTTTGACTTAACAAAAATTTTGACTATAGTTCCAGTATTGGTGATGTAATGCAGTGTATTTACATATTTACATATTTTGTGTCTTGTATAGTCTGAATGTTACTTTTATTATCGCTCCATAATTTACTTGATGACAAGCTGGCTGGAGTGAGCTTTTTTTTCTTTTCTTCCCCCTCTTTAGCAGGATGAAAATGAACCTTTCCCAGACCCCTGATTGTACTGCATAGGAGTGTGTTTGTCTTTTTGTCTCGGTAGGGTTCTGCTTTGAGCCCAACTGAAACTGCTTTATATCAACATGTTCCTTGGAATACATCAGATTTAATTCGGCCTCAGTGGTATAGAAACCATACATTTAACAAAAGTTCAAATCGGCACTGACAGCTTGTTGTGAGATGTTAATTTAAGAGACCGCTATCCTCTCCAAATATTGTCACAATTTAAAACATGTCAGTGGCATCAAGAAGAAGTATTGATGTTTAAAAATAATGATACTTTAGGACTAGTGTCTTAGTGTCTTTCCCTCTCATTCCATTTTCCTGACAGTGTGGTGGTATTTTTAAATCAGCATATGACATTAAATATACTCTCATGTTTATAGCAAACCTATGCAGTAGAGTTTCACTGTTCAAACAGAGGTGAAGATCTAGGAGGCTGTTTTGAAACCCATACGGTACAAATCCCAGCAAGGCCCACCGAGCAGCCTGGTGTTTCCTATTTATTTAATGAGGTGACTCTCGGTCCTCTGTTCGGGTCTAAAACAACGCCAGGGCTGCGAATCTGCTTTTCATCTCGCCACCCTTTTTATACTGCTGTATTTGCATCTTACCTGGCGATTGAATGAAGGGACTCACCTGGCAAGCGACCTGCCATCCTTAGCATTTATCCTCCATCAGCGCTCCTCCTGTCTGATCCTTGGGGACCCCCAGCAGTCCAGATCCAACTAATTAATCTATTTGTAAATCTACACTATTTTGCTTTACAAAAACAGCTCTTATGTGTCCTACATTCATGTTTAAATTAGGACAATTATATGTTTTAT
The DNA here is from genome assembly GCF_036373705.1 of Amia ocellicauda. Taxonomy (NCBI): domain Eukaryota; kingdom Metazoa; phylum Chordata; class Actinopteri; order Amiiformes; family Amiidae; genus Amia; species Amia ocellicauda. The sequence continues at coordinate 37,924,002 of NC_089850.1, read as the reverse complement.
ATGTAATGTGAAACAGGGTGAGGTTCAATTGAGATCCCCTAACCTGACAACATTTACTACAATCTCATAAAATAAAAACGTACTGTTTAAAATGGGGGCACTCCCCTGTAGTTTCCCTACTAGGTTGGATACCCTGCATTCACTGTACTCAAGACACAATGAGAACCAACATTAACACCAACTATCTTGCCCTGAAAAAAGCTAGACAAGACTGGCAGCTACCTCCACTGAAACATCGCATTGTAAAGCATGCTCTTTTATGGTAGATTTATCTTAATAATAAGTGCCATTCACACTGTATCGTTTTTTTTCCTCAAACTATCAAGGTAAACAAATTCAAATTCATGGAAAATGTTGATGCAACTAACACTTAAACACATTTTTTTTAGGGAGGTATTTTTTAGAACATGATTTCATAGAGTTATTTCATTTAAAATCATCTGCTTAAATCTATATAGAAGAGAAAGAACTATGCTTGTTAGATTTAAAAACCTGGCGTTTACAACAAATAAATGTCCCTTCCTGTTTGCTAATTAGCACTAAGGAACAAGTGGCTTTTTTCAAATTCCATTCTTCACATTTTAAAGATCAGTTGAGCTTTGTCTCGTTGCTCCGTGCTGTTATAAAAGACCAAAAAGGGTTTTCAGTAACCTATTAGTTTGATTTTGCTGGACCACCCTTAGGCGGAGATAAAAGGAGTTCTTTTGTTTTAGGAGGCAATTGGTATTTCAGTTGGAATTGGTTCCATTGCTTGGCCCTCTGGGAAAGTCCCACCCTTAGAGGATTCTGTCACTATAGCCAGAAGGCTCAATGACGGTAAGGGGCTTACTGAATACTGCAGAGCGGTGGGGTGTAATTGGAAAGCATGCTTTGGCCACTGTGAAGCAGCTTGAATATTCTGTGTAATGTAAGAGTCAAACAATCAAAGGCAGCTAAATCCCCACTCTCACTTAAACCATGCAACACATGATTCAAATTATTTCATTTGTTTTCAGAATTATGACATCCAAATATCCTTGACGTTGTTCTCTGAAAATATGTTTTCACACCTTCTGAGAGCCCACTACAGTCTCTAGGGAGAGAATGCAAATTTTTCAACTTTGTATTTCACTCTCTCAGCGCACTACATTTTGATCATGCTCTGGCACGACAGGACTCATTGTTATGTTGTTTGTGAAGTCAGGGCTATGAGGAAAACCTGTCTCTTTGGTTTTAAATCTATAATAACAGCAACAAATCTAAATGATCTTTAATCTTGGCTATATGTTTCAGAGAGGCACAGTCAGCAGCTCATGTTGGTTTTATTTCAGATAATTTAATCCACTCACACATTACTAAGGTTCCCTCGATTGTGCACCTCCAGCAGCCTCCCACACCGCACAGGCAAGCAACCGCACGGTCAGTGATTGACATGTCAGTGGTGAGCAGTTGTCGATTTTGGCTGGGAACCTAAAAGGAGAGCTGCGAAAGACTTGACTGTTAACCTGAATGGTAACCGACTTACCTCTGTGGTCTCGCTGGAGCAGGGATGCCACACATGCTCTTGAAGGCCAGTGGTTTCCATTTCAACTGGTCTCATTTACCCAGCAAGCTATTTCGTCTGTGTGCTGTATGTTGGTTTGTGGCTTTGTCTTGCTAATGAACAAGTGGAAACAGACACAAGTTCCAGGTTAACAGAAGAAGAGCTTCATCAGCATTTGTGTATTAACTCCCTGTTTTTTCCCCCCATACCAGCTAATATTTTACTACGGTGCCAATGACCACTGGTGTCCAGTGCAATACTACGAAGACATAAAAAAGGATTTTCCAGAAGGCAACATTCAGCTCTGTGACAAAGGGATTCGCCATGCTTTTGTGCTGGATGCTGGAAGGGAAGTGGCATCAATGATCGCTGACTGGATTCAGGTTGACCTTGACGACTCATAGCCCTGGCTTCACAAAGGCTTCACTCATTTACTGCTCTTGTGTTCAATCAGCTGCACTAAAAAAAAAAAGTTAATTAACTGTGCAGGTGATTTCACAACAATCTAGAAATGGTTTTCCTTAAGAGAGGATATATTGTGCACTATTAAGGAGCAGAAGTCAAATTGGGCTATCTTTTTTTCATTTGTCGCCTACTTCCAAAGCTGGTTTGGGCTGTTATATCATAGGTGCTGTACTTAAGGTTGAAATATGATAAGAAATATGCATTTTGGTTTAAACTAATTAGATTTCATAATTTATAATGATTGCTCTGCAGAATTGTATAGGGATTTTAAAAGATTCACAATGCTTTTAACATGCATCTTATACACTGCACTTCATGTTTTACTTCTAATACAGCCCACCTTTGACATAACACAAGAGCAAATACTTGTTAACCTATGAAGATAAATGTTTCATAACTGTTTCATAACATGTTTAAACCTTCATTATTCAAGCATTCAGTTTTGCACTAATAAACTGAAATTCAGATCCATGTTTGTTAACTACTTGTAACTGTGTAATAAAGACTAAGGGGGGTAGTGGGCATCCTGAATTGCAAGCAATTGATAATCAGGATCAGGATTATTAAGAATCTAGTATTCTCACCCAGTGTAATTTCTACAGTATAGGTGACCCATTTATTTGACCAAAGCATTCTTCATCTTAAATAAAATTGACCCACAATGTTTTGGAGTTATCAAAACAGTATTACTGGTTATTCAGCCCCTTTCAATGTTAACATTCAGTACCAGGTGCAAGAAAAGCTGAACTATTTTGTGACAACTACTGAATAACACTGATGCACTTCAATTGTATATTGTTTTGTTGTTGTTGTTTTCGGACATTATATAATTAAATGTATTTTAAATGTCTTTTATCAGATCCTCCTGAAGGTTTTTTGATAAATGCATCTCATATCCTATGTATTTAGCACTTTTTGTTTGTTTCTTGTCCCACAACACACCCAAGGGTCTTTAAGACTTTAAATCTTAAAATATGAGAAAAGGAAGACCATTTTTTTTTTGCTTTATTTGATTTAGATTACAGACCCCCAAAAAAGTGCTGTACGAAGTGACTGGAAGTTTCTGCATCTACTTCAGGATTATTCACCATGTTAGGAAATTGGCCTTGAGATAGCGACCATTATTCATGAAAGATTTGAAATAAAAATGTATTAATCTGTAATCCCACTGCATTCCAATTCAGCTATGTGAATACCATCTCTTAGGATAAACCATTTGTGTCCAATCAAATACATTTCATGATGCTTTTCTCTTATTAAATTGTAAAATACTTGAAGAAGGCATGTGAGAAATGTAGTGCATCTTCTGCATCTGAAACCCGTCAAAGGTTATGTTTGGCAAGAAAAATTACAAAACGTTTGAGACTCCAAACCACACAATAAGGCTTGATCTGGCTGGAAGAACACTGATGTAAACTTTGATACATTTGGAGACTTTAATGCTGGGTCACACTCAAAAGAAAAGAAAAGGAAATAGTTTTCACTTTAATGTTTGTGTCAGTTTAGCCAACGTTGCTCAAGTGTGCAGCGGTGAGAAGACACAGGGGTCCGCACTGGCCTCACATGATTCATATTCCAACCTTCTGGCACCGTGTCATTCAGTGAGTTGGACCACAGTCACTGTGCGTGTGGGGGCTAATGTAGGTGAATTGTCTCCTCAGTGCTTCCTTGTACCTCATCATATGGACCGGAATAAGCGGTTCCAGGAAGCTCTGTAAGCAGGATGTACTCTGGCAGACCGTTGGAGCGGTCCAGCGTGTTACTATAAACCTCTGGCTAGGTGCACTCTGGTAAAATATACTGCTATAGCATTCCCGTCTGTGTAACTGCTCTCTGTTTTTCACATGTGAAGCCTGAACTGTTAACCACATCGTGGAGACATGTGGAGGGAAACCACGGGGAAAGGTCAATCTCGATCTTGTCTAAAACTTTTCATACCGACTGTTTGAAATACTCAGTTGTACTGTATTTTTTCCTATTTTTCTGAGTAGATATTGGTTCAAGCTTGATGCAGATTCCTGCTATACATGCAAATGTGTTGCAACAGAAAGTATATTTGCTTAAAATTGTCTGCAGCTGATAATATAAAAAATAGATTTAGGTTATGAAGAAAAGTGAAAAGAATTATATTTATATGTGGCCTGTTTAGCTTTTCCCTTTACAATATATTCAAGTGTTTAACAGTTCTCAAGAGAGGATAAATGAAACACTAGTGGTTATATAAATACTCTCCCTATACTGTATGTGATTTTTTTTAACACTTGATGTTATGGTATGCTCATATTGCATTTATGATACAGTATATTTTGACTTTAGTACTCTTACCAATCGTGTCAAACTTGTAATGCAAAATGTAAAATAAATTGAATAGCATATCAATGTTTCTTGTTTCCTACAGGAACTCAAAAAATCCACTGTTGAAAAAATGTTTTTGATTGTTTTGTGTTAATAAAAACAAAATGTTTTTTGGTGGTAGACATGATCAACAATTATATATATTTTTTTACTATTGCAATGTAGGAATGTTTAGTCTTTGAGAGGACAAAATAATGTCACATGATAGTGTTTGTCTTTGGATCATAAGTAAAGGTTTTATGAAAGCCATGTTTACTGTTTTTAGTAATACTGTGACTCCCTTTTAGTTAATTGCTTGACATAAAAATACATCCTTTTTTTATTTTAATAATTCATTTTTTTCTCCAAACTCTGAATGTGGTTTAAATCTGTCAGGAACTTTTTCGATAAACATAGTCTTGTTTTATAAAAAGCAATTAACATGTACAAGCTGAAGTCTAGACCTTTTTAAAACCACCACAACTTTTCCTTATCGCACATCCTAGAATTCAGAAAATCCTAGCCTACTTAACTTCTCCTGGTTTAAAAAAAATCACAATTTCTTCCATAAAAGTACAACTTAATAGTTATAAAAAGGGACAAAAGTGCAGCCAAGAAACACAGAGAAAGGCCAGTGAATTACAACAATTCTGATGATGGAGAGACGTGAAAAAAGCCCAGGGATCTCAAGCCATATCTTTTTTAAAGAGAGTGTCCGGTGTGTTGAGTGCCTCAAAAGATAGGAAGATACCACACCATGACTCATTGGCATTTTAATGTAAGCTGTCAGCCTACACAGACCTAGACAAGAACACTTTTCTAATGTGGGACACATTGTCTTTCAATGTGCTGTTCTTCTGTTCTGTTCCCAAATTGTTTTCTCACAGTCAGTTAATATCTAATAGTGTGCTGTGAATTCCAATGCAGTAATGTCATTTTTATCTAGAAAATGCTTGGAATCTAATGTCCCGAAATTGGTCTGGAATGCCTAATTTGAAGAAAATTGTAACACCGGATGTAAAAACACACAAAGCCAGAACTTTGCAGTGGTTATACCTTTTTTTATTGAATTCTTTGTACCCATCCATTGCATACAAAAGTATAAACAATAGAGAGAGTGTGTGTGAGAGAGGCAGGGAGAGCCATCTCACAGTGATTTTTAGTTTCCCGATGTACAGAATACCTTGCAAAAATTCTTTAATTATCCAGAAATGGAAGGTAATGGTGTTAAATATATACAGTGCCTCAGGGTGAACTTCTGTGAAAGCGTCCAGTGAGTGTCCAAAGTTCAGGGCTTTGCCTCAGCATATTCCCAGACCTTTCAGACGTCCTGGAATCCAGTCTACCTGCAGGGCTCTTGTGCGTCTGGCTAAATAAAAACAGCTCTTCACGGCCGGCACCAGGGAGGGATCGATCCCACTGGTTCTGGAGCAAACGAGGGGAGCTCCCAAGGAACTCATTGCAATACTTGCCTTCGAGGTCCATGGACGTGTTCCATCAGTGGTCTGTGGACAGGGTTTAGTGTTTCCAGCACCTACCCTTTGCACTCGGTCATGTTTGATCATCTTCTGGGGTGTGACACAGTCTACAGCGGCCTTACACACAGACACAGACCTACCTTGATGATAATTTCAGAATCGGAGCAGAGAGTTAGAGCAGAGTCTCTAATGGGGTTAAGCAGTGTGAGCAGCACTAGCCTATTTGGCTCCCAGAGATCTCTGAGGAAGATCCCACTGAGGAAACCAATCCCTCTTTAATCTCTTTCTTGGCCGCATCAAAAAGAATGACAAAGCCTCTTAATTTGCTTATCCCTGATTTAAACCATGAGGCAGGGGTGTTTTTTTTTTGTTTCTTCAGTCATATACGGAAATAGGGTAATTCCGGCCTAGTGGAGTGCTTTGTGGCAAGGCAGACAAGCTTTACTGTTTTACTTCTTCAGTTGTGTGGGTCTTCTGTGGTGACTTCAAGCCGTTCCAGAAATATTTTGGCACTTTACATCTGCAATATCATCTGTAACAGATCATAATTTTGCAAAGCCATTTTTGTTTTGACAGTGTTGTAGTTCAATGGCTTTTGCTAACATTATAACATAATATATTATGTTACATATATATATATGGAAAGAGAGATGTAGAATGATAGATAGACTGATTGACAGATAGATATACATACATTATGTATTACTAAAGCATTCTGAAGACATTGTTTAGACCTCAAGGTCTGCACATCTTCCTACACACAAGTGCAAATGCCTGTGTGGTTGCAGTGTGCTCAGTCAGTGTGCTGTCAGAGCGTCCTAGTGCTTCTCTGGTCAGACTATTGATTTGGGATGGCAGTGATCGAGTACCTTTGGAACTAATTCAGACGTGAGTTGTGATGTGATTCACCACCACAGGCTCTCATGGTGCCGGATGGAAATGGGATTCCTCACATTTATTCAGTCATTCATGGGATCAATGAAGCACCTCTTGTTGACCTGTATGAGAAAGCACATGCATTGTTGATTTTGGAAAACAACATCCTGCTTACTCTGGTACAGACACTGCTGATTAACATTTGCTTTATCATATTTTCCAGAAGCTGGCTGATACAAACACACAGACATTATGTTATTAAAAGCACTGGATCAGAAGGCAAAATGTTCAAAACCAGCTTGTTACAATGTATTACATCGGAGGGGTAGGCCCTGCCCTTGACTTCAAAAATGTTGCCGTAGTTCTGACAGATGGCTGACAGATTAGAGTGGTCTTCCTCCCACAGTAATGTATCTGGTAGGGAAGTTTGTCTGTGCAATTTTGATTCTCCATTGTAGTCTACGTTATTGAGGTCAAGACTGAAAACAATTTTCTCTTTGATCTGCTCTGTTACACTCCCAGTTTTGAAACAGGGTGCATTACTGATTTAGTAGATCTACTGGCTCAAACTATACATACAACTCTACACATAATCTGTGGTACCATCCATGATTGGTTATACAGTATAGCAGAAACTGAAAGGCTAAAACTCCATGGCGTTGGCCCAACCCAGAGCCAGTTGCTTGAAACTGTTTGACTTAAGGAGTCAAATTGAGTTTAAAAAGAAGTCACAAGAAGAAAAGGTATGACCCTGTGATATACTGCAGCTGACTTATTTGATTTCAACTGCTGATTGACTGATTGAAAAGAGACGGTCATTTATGCTGTAAAAAAGAAAAAACACAGTCTGTGTTTCCATAGTTAGCTTCAAATGTCTTGACTGGTACCCTGGCCCTCATTGTGATCACATGCAGGCCACTGCTGTATTACACACCAGTGTAAAACACAACAATTTAACATCATGTTTAATGTCGTGTTTTATAACAAAGCAAACAATGTAAGAGTAACAGACCTGTTACGGTCCTTTGAAATAAATACAAAATACCTGCAACATGTTAATCTGCACATTCTTGGATAGTCTTATACATCAAATAAACACAAAAGTCCCAAACCCTAGGAAGTTTTACATTTGATTTATCTTTATTAAGAAACAAATGTTATATGTTCCATAAATCCAATCGTGGTGTGAAGCACCAGTAAAATAATAATGATTTAAAACATAAAAATAAACTTTTATTAACTGGCTAACCTTCACAGAATGACCTCACTTATTTGAAATAATAGTTTTAACATTAGACTCACTGTGAACCATTATGTGTAGCATTTTACCTTTTCCTTGGTAATATATTGGCCTAAGCATAGCATTTCCTACTGTTTAAGAGCCCTGCCGAGCCTGGATATTGGCAGCGCTTAAGAAAGAAATATCTTCCAAACTGTTATATGATAAACAGATGTTTATAGTATTGGGCTTTTTACTTTTATTTTTTCCTGTTGGCAGTTACAAACTCACCTGCAAGTTTAACTCAGTGCCTCAAACCAGCTTCACTCATAAAACGAGAGAGCTGACATTCTTTGGGAAGGGAATTAGCAGAGAGACGTTTTTACAAACCCCCAGAGCAGTACCACTTTCCTGGACAGTCTACTGACAGGGCGTACGAGTCGGAGCAGTGCTACTCGCCAGAGCAGTTAACACTGCCCTGCACATCAAGGGTGACGTTTACTATGTTCTTAACCTTCACAGGGAAACTGTCCAATATTATGAACTTGTGTAAAACTCATACAGCATCAGGTGTTCCCCAAAAGCATGATGCAGGGACTCAGTTCATCTATAGATATGAATTAAGTGACTGTAAACCTGTCAGAAACAGTACAGAAATCTATCATAGACGCCACACAGAGAAAGGTACTGACACTTAGTTTAATATTTATAGGCACAATAAGTGCAAATAAAAATGATGTACATACAGAGTTCAAGGACAATATTTCTACAGACATGCATGGCCTGCTCTTTCTTTCTTTTACGAAGTAACCATTGTTGCCAGTTGCGTTCATAAGAGCAGAGGTTACAGAGAACAAGAAAAAGGCATTCAGATTACTTTTTGGATTCTTGTGGCTACATAGAACATAAGCATTCTTGCAAATTAGGAAAGGCCATTTGGCCCGTATTATAGGTTTGGTTTCTGGTGATTTAATTCAGTGTGTGTTTGGCCATGCTGCATGATGTATGGAGCTAATTGAAGGGTTTTTCTGAATGCATGTGGGCACCAGTGTGGAGCAGTGGTTAGGGCTCTGAACTTGTATCTGAAGTTGTGGGCCAAACTCCTGGGTGAGATCCTGCTGTTGTACTCTCGAGGGAGGTACTCTAACCAGATGTTCTAAAAACCAAACTGTATAAATGCATATCCATGTCAGCGGCTCGGTGTAAGGCAGCGGCAATGCAAGGCCTTGAGTCAGACTGTTCCCTTAGTAAATGTATTGCCAAATCTATTGTGACAGCATTCGCATACTAACAGACAGGCCTGCCCTTGTTTAAAATCTTTGCATGACAATTGGAGGAATAGTTTTACCATGAAAGATGGTATCTGACTTGTGATTCAGCGTTCAGCAGTGTGCTAGAGTGGTTCAGTGGGATGGAGATGTGAGAATTTGAACAGAGGGAAATATATTCAAGCTTGTTCTCCCGGAAGCTAAGCATTACACTCCCAGCTTCATGGCAAAATGCGTTATTGTTTTGTTATATGTACGGGGCCTCACTATAAAATTCAGTCAATGCTGGCAGTACACTTTGGACAACATGTGACAATATGTAGTGTCACCATGTAGTGTATTAAAAAAGAGTACTTTACATAGCATATGATCTCAGGAATGAGCCATTACCCATATGCAGTGGATTGTTCTATTCCTTTCATAGTCATATTAATTTATAATAATGATGATACCTCTGTTTTAGTTTTCTTTCTTTCTTTCATACGACCTGTTTTTAAAACAAGTACATTTCTTTACGGGCTTTTTTTATAGTATTTTTTTAATGCTGTTTGTTCTTGCCTTTAGGCTTTTTTTCTCCACAATCATCAGTCAAATGAAAGCAAGATGAACTGAAGTTGTGTCCACCTGCTCCTTAAATTGAGTTGAAAGCAATTTTATATCATTCCTGTTCATTTATATCAAAAGCAGCCTGAGATCAAGCTGCTTTGAATTTTTTCTGTTGTCCTTAGGTCATTTTCCAGGCCTACACAACTCCCCCTCCTCACTCCATTCTATAAAGGAAGAGACTTAATGAATAGAAAGTCTCAACCTTCCTAGGAAAGATGCAATTATTTTAAAGGTCCTTTATTAACTGAGACGCAGGTTAAAATTCAGTAAAGGAAATAAGTAATCAGTGCAGTGGAACTCTAGATTACGATTTGCCTATTGTGATGTTGTTTTTAAAGAAAACGTAATGGAAACACACATCATGTTGATCGCGTGTGTGTGTGCACAATGTGCTGCTCCAAATTGGATAATAGACTCTGTACATTGGATCTTATTTTGATATTGTAGAGATGACAATCCTGAAATGCAGACATTTGTCATGGTTTAGCCAATCAGCCATACTTTAGGTACATTATGGTTATTGAAGACAGACTTTCAGTGAATTCAAACCAAATTAGAAAATTAAGCCTTCTAATGAAAACATTGTTACCTGTTATACACATGTCATAACAGAAGATAATTGATTGTTTTAAGGCCAATGTCAAGACACACAGGTGCTCAGAAGGTTTCTCACTCATGTTAGAGTACAGCCGAGCTATCATCTTTGCTGCAAGGACCTTGACATTGAATTTACTCACAGACTGCAGATATTTCACGATTGAAGCTGGACTTTAGAGTTTGCAGAACCTTCTGACAGGATCCTGCTGGGTGGTAACTGATTTATAGACATGCAAGGGTGTAATTCCGCTCGAAGGTGTGTGTTTCATCTCTCTGATATTCACATTTAGCTCTACTTGAACATGCTGATAGAAGTGAAGGTGACCATTTGTGACTTTATTCATGCTCTGTTATCCAAACCCAACCACATCTGTGCCTGACATCGGTGCCAGTGTTAAAGGTGTAGGAGCTGTTTTCATTCAGATACTTGATGGAACAAAAGGTTTGAGCTCTTGTGCTAGTAGAGCTCTCATGAGAAATGTTGGTTTTAATAACTATTGGCGTATGGATCCTAGTGGTTATTACCCAGGTTTCAAGAATATAATAGTTAGGTTGTGAGTTTCTAGAATAACAGGCCTCCTTTTAGTACAACAGTGTCCACTGTCCAGGTCAAATGCATCGCAATACTGAGGTGGAGTTAAGACTCTAAAGGGATATGCCTGCTGCAAATAATGCAACTGTACCCTGAGGAAATTCCCAGTGATTATTCACAAAATGCCTAGAGGAAGAACCCCAACATCCATATCTGTATAGTGTAAAGAGTGACAGGAGAACAGGGGCTCAGTTCCTAGGTCACTGTTGTCAGTCACCCCATGTGTTCTAGATAGTTTGGAGGGCTAGTGGCAAAGGATTACATGTAATCTAGAACAGCAGAGAAGTGTTATTTTTATATGCTTTATGATATGCCCCGAGGGCCAAAACTGACCCTCAGGGACCAATGGAGTGTCCACATAGCTGTCTCTGTATAATCCATACACTACATTGTATTTTATTAGGTCCATAAATATTTGGACAGTGACACAATTGTCATCATTTTGGCACTGTATTTATACTTGGTTTAAAATCCTCTGCAGTCAATGATTGCCTGAAGTCTGGAACCCATAGACATCACCAGATGCTGGGTTTCTTCCCTGGTGATGCTCTGCCAGGCCTGTACTGCAGCTGTCTTTAGTTCCTGCTTGTTCTTGGGGTGTTTTGGCTTCAGTTTAGCCTTAGAAATCAAAACAAACCAATCAGAGAGATAGCAAAAACATGTGGCCAAATCAACTATTTGGTACATCCTTAAAAAGAAAGAACGCACTGGTGAGCTCAGGAACACCAAAAGGCCCAGAAGACCACAGAAAACAACTGTGGTGGATGACAGAAAATTATTTCCCTGGTGAAGAAAAACCCTTCACAACAGTTCTCCAGATCAAGAACACCCTCCAGGAGGTAGACGACTATGTGTCAAAGTCAACAGTCAAGAGAAGACTTTACCAGAGTAAATACAGAGGGTTTACCACAATATGTAAACAGGAAACAGGAAGACCAGATTAGAAGTTTGCCAAAAAACATCTAAAGAACCCTATACAGTTCTGGAACATTATGTGGACAGATGAGACAAAGATCAACTTGTACCAGAATGATGGGAAGAGAAGAGTATGGAGAAGGGAAGGATCATGATCCGAAGCGTACCATCTCATCTGTGAAGCATGTTATGGCATGGGCATGTATGGCTGACAAAACAGCAGGATGAATTCTGAAGTGTTTAGGGCTATCTTATCTGCTCAGATTCAGCCAAATGCTTCAAAACTCATTGGACGGCCCTTCACAGTGTAGATGGACAATGACCCGCAGCATACTGCGAAAGCAACCCAAGACTTTTTAAGGGCGAAGAAGTGGAAAGTTCTGCAGTGGCCAAGTCAATCACCTGACCTGAATCCAATTGAGCAGCATTTCACTGGCTGAAGGCAAAACTGAAGGCAAAACACCCCAAGAACAAGCAGGAACTAAAGACAGCTGCAGTACAGGCCTGGCAGAGCATCACCAGGCAAGAAACCCAGCATCTGGTGATGTCTATGGGTTCCAGACTTCAGGCAGTCATTGACTGCAGAGGATTTGCAACCAAGTATTGAAACTCACAATTTAATTGACGATTATTTTAGATTCTCCAAATACTTTTGAGCTCCTAAAATCAGGGTTGTAAGTCTTACACCGTTCACCCAATTTGGATGTAACTACCCTCAAATTAAAGATTGAAGTCTACACTTAAAGCACATCTTGATTGTTTCCTTTCAAATCCATTGTAGTGGTGTACAGAGCCAAAATGATGACAATTGTGTCACTGTCCAAATATTTATGCACCTAACTGTATATTATTTATATTACTTATTTATAACAAACTCTCACACACAAACATACATTACAAGCGATTTATCATTGTTTCCAAAGTTCCAATATGGATGACTTAAAAACCATTAGTTCTTTGTTTGTTCTTCTATTGATTGCCTCTCCAGCACGGTTTTCCACATCTCTTTCCTGGGACAGACAATCAAAGGATGATTTCTGTTTCACCTCAGCTCCATTTTGACACACCTGAAGTGACGTTCAGGATTTCACCTTTTCACCATTTTATAGTATACATTTGCTCTTGTAAGCAAAACGCACTCCTTTTATCTCAAGTCTTTCCCCTCAACCAGGAAACATTTCTGCTTGGAAAATGGTATCCAGAATAACCTGCAAACGTGCTGTGTATTCTCTGGCAACAAAATGAGACACGACACCAACCCAGTCATCATTCCAGGCACTGTGGGTGCTGCAGACTGTCACAAAGGGTTCGCTTTCAGATAATTGTGAAGGAAACCAGACTCAACAGCACGGTTTTATTGTCAATAAAATATTTAATAAAAATAATCTGTACAAAACACAAAGAAAGGTTAATATAGAGGGTACAAAGTGTGCTTAACTTTTCAAATATATACTACTATATCATATTTCCAAGAGAAAAATACATTGCTGTTTACAGTTAATTTACAATTCAATATGTACAGTCCTTTATAAACCATAGATTACATACACACAGTGCATTTATACCGTCACTTGTAGAACTGTCTGCTGTCTAACTATTACATCTCTCCTGTTGTATAAAAACAAAACAAAAAAACATAATTTGTCCATTTAATATCACAATATAGCATGTGGAAAACTATTAATTGTTGCTCATTCTTTTGTTGGTGTTTTCTTTACGTTTTCAGCTGGCATTTAATTGAGATGAAATGACTATAAATAGTAAGACTGGTTTGCAGAACAGAAACACTACAGATATATACCATGAGTCCAGTAGGTATTCACATGCAAGATTTACTGATACTTACTGGAGTCACTGTCTCTACAAACACACACGCACACGCACACGCACACGCACGCACACACTCACATATATACATACATAACAAACACATTTAGGCACAGTGTGCAAAAGGCAGTTCTTGAAAACAACTTAAAACACCCATTTCACATGTGATCAAATGCAAGATAGATTTTTTTCTTCTTCCAGTAGTCATGTATTGTATCATTTTTATTATTGTCTCTCATATTTCACAGAGAAAAAAGCCTTAAGATTAGCATCTGTTTGTTCATAGGGAAAATGCCATTGTACAGCTTTCCAATAAGTGGTTGCAATCATTGAAGTGCCAATGCAGTGAACGTAAGAAATCAGGTTTCATTTACAATTCAAAAGTAATCTAGCGGGTGATTCTTGTCAGGACAGGGTCAATTTCTCAAATATTGTATGACAGAATATAAGTGTGTTGTGGAAGTCTGATTATACAATATATTTACATTTTTTGTCTCTGTGTTCAATACAGTGAGAAACAGATGATCATTATAAACACAGGATATGACATAGGCCACTTATAAAATCAGACAGATGAACATTATTACTAGTTGTGTAGAGAACACATATTGTGTTCTGGGTTGGTGTTGCTGAACACCTCAGATAGCATAAATGGCATTCATTGTTATCCGTGCAGAGGTGTTTAAATAGTGCCACAAAAAAATACAGAATTGTATTTTCCTGTGGTTTCTATGATTTTTGAGAACATTTCTGCGATTTAATTGTTTAGTTTGATTAAAATAACATGTCTCTCTCTCTCTCTCTCTCTCTATATATATATATATATATATATATATATATATATATATATATATATATATATTAATACCAATTTATTTGTCTTTACATTACATTATATATTTGTATTGAACTGACTGCATTTTCCAAATTCTACATAGTGAATGCAGGATTATTTTTTCTTTTTCTTTTTTTTCTTTTTTTTCTTTTTTTATCTCTAACCGTTCATGTTTTTAGTTAACGTAAAAGCTTAATTTGTTTAACTGCTTTCATAGATTTTCATAAATAATAATAAACTCAGTTCCATACCACATGCTTTCCAGCCTAGGTTCCGCATACATAAATTACAGCAATATTTTAAGGTCAATTATAACTAGATAAATAAAAGCCATCCCCCTAGCATTATGTTCAGGAATGTTAAACTTCAAAGTTATTGTGGGCTTCTTGCTTGGTAAACCCCATTGCCTCTGCTTCACAGCTGTAAACACTGTTGCTCCGAGGTTTTGTCTGTACTAAATACATTTTATAAAATGCAGCTAAACTGTGGCAAATGGTGCCCTTTTCTTATGTTTGGAAACCATTAAGGGACATGCATACTCCCTGCAGAATTACTGTGGAAAAAAACAGGAAGTCATTCTTATTTTCCAAAAAGAGGGAGAAAGGGAGAGGGGGAGAGAAAAAAAAAGTCAGAAAAGGAAAAAAAAAAGAAAGAGAAAAGAAATTAAAACAAGTCATACGTCCTTCCACTTGCCAAACACAACTGAGTCATGTTTGTTAGCACCTGTTAATATTGGCCAAAATTTTCATGGTTGCTATGATGACATCAACTGCTATCTGGGTATTCCCTGCTGGGAGCTTGCTCTGATCGAATTGCAGCCCCACAATGAAGCTGATCAAAACTCAGCAACAAATGGTTGCAATTTCCATTATGACATGTCACCACTTGTCCCAGGGAATTTGCCTGTATTTTTTCTTCAAATGCATGTCAACAAGGGGAAGTATCTTCTTGCTAAGCTTGTTATTATAAAGTTTTTGCACAGGACTCCACAGGGTAATCAGCTAAGTAAATAAATGGAAATACAGAGAGAATGGGAATATGGAGAAAAAACGACTGCTATTTGAGAAATACCAGTGGCAAAAGAACAGGAAGACGCCAGCTTTAACACAGTGTAAATATGCCCAGAACTGTACAAGAATTACAGCATTTCTTAACATATATGTAGTTTAATATATATAGTTCTGTACTATTCACAACTACCAAATTCGGTGTGGAAGAGAAAGATTAATGTTTGTAATCTGTTTTTCTGTGTACCAGTACAACTATGTTACATATTATGTTCTTGGTGGAAAGCACTGTAAATGAATTAATGTATTAATTGATAATAAAGCACATGAACACTATAATAAGAATAATGAAGAAATACACCACTGCATTGAGCAATGGAAATTCAATTAAACTTTTCAGTTGAATGTAATGATTTTACTATAGACATAGAATGGTACTATTCTCAGTTATGTTGCAGGGGAATTATTTTTAAACTCATATGCTGGCCAACAAGGCTTCATGATACTGAAACGTTAGACCATTCATATGTATTTAAGATGCCCATTAATTAGGAATGCATGGATAACATTCAGCATCTATAAGTGGATGTATCTTGTTTTTTCTCTTCTCCATATATACCCTGAAGTCCTGTATTCTTGTGTTCTACATTGCAAACACATACTGTTCGCACTACTCAACATATTTTACATTAGGAATTCAGATCCAATTACCTGTAGTATGAAGCTCAAACTGCAATATCTGTATTCTATTTTAGGAAGCTATATCGGGAGGTGAGAAATCTCCTCACCTAGAAAGTCTTCAGTAATAGCAGAAATTAATCTAAGGTCTTCTAGTCTGCAGTTGACACAGCCCTCCTTATGAATCCTGTACTGACTTTAAACTTTTCGTTATGGAAAGTAAGCTTGAAAGAGAATGCTGTCGTAAGGAGAAGCCTATTTCCTTAAAAAGCAAAATGTAAAAAATGTACTGGACAAAGTGGTGAAGCATTCCTGCTTGTTAAACAGAACACAAGGGTGCGCGGTGACTGGGAAGCAACACTGCGCAGCCCTAATATTTCTCAATTGTTACTATTGTGCAATATTACATCGCTTAAATTTTTTATGGAAATGTGTTTATCATTACATCTACAAAATTGAACAATAAAGGAAGACATAAAAGGCACTATAGAGTGATAATATAATAACAGTGTATAAAAGCAAGGCACATAGCAAACTGTGCTATAGTTCCCCTATTCAAAATGGTATTGCCCTGGGTTTCCTTTAATATCTGCCGGCATTTTTGAAGATATGTTCATGGTGTTGGGCAATTTTTGTTTTGTAAGTATACGAGTATATAGCTGTTTGAATTGAATGTACTTGACAGGATGTACTTATTAGAAAAAAACCTCTCTCGTTTAGCATACCTAAAGGAATTAAGGCAAATGGATATCTAAAGCCACAGCTAAAGTAAAGTAAGGCCTTTGTAGTAATTATAATTTACTGCCTCACACAAGCACTCGCGGGTATTGTAACACGCAAAGGTAAAAAGACCCTTGGGGTATTCATAATGGCAGTGAAAAAGGAGCTCCTCTGTAGCACCCCAAACATGGGAGATTACCATAAATCATTCAATATTTTCGGTCAGCTGCTGCAGTTGACATCTTCTAGAAAGAAAAAAATGAAGTTTTGTCTTTGGTAAAAAGCTTTAGGAAAGCCCTACAATGTTGTACAGTGAAACATGTACTGGCATATTCAGCTGCTATAGGTCCCTTAATGCAGCTATTACTTTGCTTAAATTGTACCTATATTTTATACAAATCACTGCTGTTTTGCCTTTAAGTTGTTATGTACATGAAAAGGACTTCTAATGAGGATTTATTTTTCTTTCTTTCTAACTGAGCATAAATTAAACAATTCCTTGAACGACTTTGGTAAAACTCAATGAGAATAAAATCTAAGGATTGTAACTCCAAACAAGAAGCACAGAAAAAAAAACATGAAGATATAATGTGGAAATGAAAGAGAGTAATTGGCTTAAATGAATAAATGAATGAGCTGTTTTTGATTTCTGTAAAGGCTACATAGAAAGCATAGCCTAGAGTTATTGTACACATAAACTGTTACTAAAACTATGTCTTAGTTGATTAACGCTAATTTAAAATAGTATTTGGGTACAGGCTTTACTAATCAATTATTTAGTTGAAAATGTCAGCATAGCTGCTTTCAACAGCTTATTAACTTAGAAACTGTCAATCTTAGAAGATCATGTTGTGAACAGTACATTTAATAAATAATAGCACATAAACTATATGCAGTTGATGTAGCTGAGTACATACAGGTATGTTTAAAAGTTAATTTAACGTTATCAGAAATTGTGAATATTGTTGTTTTTAAAGAAGAAAAAACAAACATTACCAAGTCCTATATGATGATACAATAAAGATGACAATTATTATCAGACTCTGATCAAAGCCTTCACTGTGATTAATTATTTCATCACAATCCAGTGCTGTTAGATTATATGTGATAGCTTTATAGCTTTAGCTCCTTTGTTCTTATTTGTGTATAGAAACAAAGAAACAAAGAGAGCATGCTGAAGTAAGCTCTAGTTAACACCTTCCCAAATGTAAAATTTGGAATTGTATCTAATTTATGGGAGCCTTAATATTCTACCCGATAAGGCAATTTAACATTTGGGCTGAGACATTTAATTTTGGCTAATATAATAGAGAATCCTATTAGAGGGCAAATAACTTATTACATCACCCATTGATTATTAAAGGAATCATATAGAAAGCAACAAAGTTTAGTAATGTTTAAACAGACCCAAAAGCAACTCTTCAGATTGAAATCTTTACAAGAGTTCCTGTGTGGGTGTATCATTTTGCCCAGATAGGGCACAGCTTTCAAAGTCTGGTAACAAACTGTATCTTTATTTGTTCCCTGGTAAACAAGCATACTATCCTTGTCAGTATTATACCAAGCTGTTGTAACAGTTGTTGAAATTCTGAGCTATTTTGTTTCAAAATAAAATATATAAGTGCACTTAAAGTAATACACAGTCATCGGCAGTTCACTGCATTGATTGATATCTGTCAAACAAATTAAATATTTTGTATTTTATAAACATGGGTTGGCACATTTTACAGCAAGTTATGAATAGTTACATGCTTGTCATGTGTGTTATTACAAATGATTCTACACAGTCACACAATGTTATAGCAATAATGAACAGCATATGACTCTAATGACTCTAAGTGTAATGACATTTACTAATAAATTAAACACAATAGGAAATAGGATTTTCTGCCACCTAAACAATGTAAACAAACTCAGTAAGGATGAAGACAAATTCAAATTGTTATACAAACCCTGGCCTTATAACAAAAATATACTCTGAATCTAATGCCCAAGTTTAATAACTGTTTAATAACTGTTAACAAATCCTATTGAACCAGATCCTGTTAGCCACTGTACATGGTTTTGAATGGTCTATGTTTTGCACAGTTAGAAATGTGGAAATGAATACTGCAGCTAAATACTTTATAAACACACTACTGTTTAGGTGACTGACTTTCCATAACTGCATGTGTTCATTTGATCTCTTATAAGGAGAGGTCAGATCTGTATTCTGAGCATCCACAGTCAACCCCACAGCTTTTTTTTTTTCTTTTTAAGATGTTCTGTGCACAGATAGACCAAAAGACGCCTGAAGCATTAAAACATTTCCATAAATGGTATATATATTTTAAGTATATTAAAATAAATCAATGTTAAACTGACTGGCATTCTTCTGTGCAAATACTCTCTGATGAACCTGAAATTGAATACTATTTGAATTGAATTAAAATGTGTTGAGGTCACTGTAATAAGACATTGTTTCAGAGAAGTCTTTCAGTGAGTAAGTCTGATTTGTGCTTTTAACACAATCGTTCTTGATTCTATAAGCAAGAAAGTGATTACATTACTGAGCACAAAACAAAGTGACAGAAAGAGGATAATTTCCACCCCTAGAAAGAGCCAACTGATTTAATGTGATGCTGTCCTAATGAAAATCTATTGTTAGTAAAGATTTTCAGTTGTATCAAAATATGTTATATTTAAACCAAAGGATTCTGCTCAGCTCAAAGTACAATAAAGCAAGGGTGTCAACACTTTCAATGTATACTCTCTCAATATAAATCCCAAACACACAAGCACACACACACTTGCACACACAAAAACACACACACACAAACACGCACGCACAAAACAGCGCTCAAGCATCAGCACACAAGATGAAGAGCCATGAAGAAGTGCTGTTTCTGTTCAAGTAAGGGGATGTCCAAACTGCTACCTGCATCCACAGGACTCCACTACCATGTCTTCGTACTGCTTGTAAACCACGTTGTTGCCCGAGTCTATGTACAAAATGCTGATAGGACTGAGTTTGGAAGGGACACAGCAGCTGGGCGGAGTGGAGTCTGGATCCATGGAGTTCATTAAAGTCTGGATGATGGCGTGGTTTGTGGGTTCTAGGTGAGACCTCAGGGGAAAGTCACAGATTCCTTCGCAGTGATAGGCCTCATAATCCAAAGGAGCTATAATCCAGTCATCCCAGCCGAGCTCTTTGAAGTTCACGTGGAGAGGTTTCCGGCTGCACCGCGTTCTTCTCCTCCCACTACCCTTCCCTCCGCCTCCACCTCCACCCTGCCGACTGGACATGGCAGTTCTCCGTCTCCTCCGCCGCTTGGGGTAACTGCCCTGACTGAGGTCTGGGGAATCCAGGAAACCCAGCCCTCCCATGGATTTAATCTTATCTCTGATCTCCTTAAAGAAGTTTTCTTTCTTCCTGGTATGAGAAAACGCCACCAGAAGAGCCTTCTCCTGTGGCTTCCGCGAGTGGCGGCTCAGCCCCAACGACTGTGGGTGGACCGCTTCTTTAGATGCTTCAGAGACAACCACCAGGTCAAAGCACAAGAGGTGCCCTGCCTTGTGGGTTCGTTTCTGGGTCTTCATGATGTCCCAAACATCAAATACGTCCCACTTGGCTGACTCTATATCCAGAATGTCCATAGTCCTAGAATCCAGGAGCTGCTTCCCCAGATTTCCTTCCTGGCAGGTATATAATAAGATATGGTAAAGGTTACCACCTTGTGATAAAGACAGTGGCAGGTTCTGGGGAGGCTTCCTCAAAATCCGCAGCTCTGCTCCCACTAACTCATCTGACTTGGATAAACTGGAGAGGTCAAACAAATAGCGCTGGCGTGGATCAGTCGTAGGGTGATCTGTAAAAAGGAACAAAAGGATATTTCAGTAAACTGCAAAGTATATGTGTGTAAAATAGCAAACTACATTTTGGAGCCACCACATGCCTGAGTCCTTTTTGCGCAACATTGCTACTGTTGGCTGGGAATCCACTGAGTGTCATGTAGGCCCTGGCACTCCAAAGAGCGAGAAAGGGAAAATCACCTCGCTGAATGTTAGGAACCTTTACTGTCTACATGCCAAATTAGATCAGGTGGTGATTGCTTGGCTCGGCCGCTGAGTGCAGGAGCTTGGCAACATCTGCTAATTACTTTGATTGGGTGACAACAGGATTTGGCTAGTCAGTGAAATTGTAGTTCACCAATTACTGTACTGTTTTACTTATGAATGGGTTGTAAGGTAGGGAAGGTTTTTTTCTTAATTGGCTAAATAAAACAAATACACCACATCATATATTTGAAACCTGTTCAAACAAACAGTATACTATGGGAGCTCCTGTGCAGGGGAACAAAGGAACTCAGAAAAGGCTTATGCCAAGTAAAAAATGATGAAGGCAGCGCTTAAAAACAACAACACAGAAGTCAACCACACAGTTGAGATTCTGACATTGGTATTCAGACTTCTAGCAACAGCAGCAGAGAGAGAGAGAGAGTTCATGCATCCCGAGGAAGATACAGCAGTGTCCTGCTTAGAAAATAAAGGAGCATTTTGTAACGCTTTGGTAGGAGAACCTGAAGTTGGCTGCATTATGCTGATGTTACATTGTAAAGAGAGCTAAAAAAAATGGCAAAATGCTCTCCTCCAGATTCCAACACATAGAAGCTGCCAGAGAGTGCAACAAAGCGCCTGGATTGTTACATTGAAAATGACCTGAGTTTGAGTACTTTAACCATTTCCAATTTTCTGTGACGTGTAAGAATGACCTGACTTAGAATTAATATCTATACAGCAGTGTCGTTTACTCAGACATACACAGCAAGACAAATGAAAAAGCAATTACAGTAAACTACAGAAAACGTCATAAGTGATATTTAGTTCAAAATGAATGCAACATAGTGTTGTGCCTGGATTTATTTATTTATTTTATCATGAAGTGTGCCGTTTTTAATAAGTTCTTCTATTACTTATAAATGATGTCGTATAAAGAATCGTCCATTAATTCATAAAAGTATATCAACCAGAAAAGGGGCTTTTCATTCAATTTTTCAGAGGCCACTGTTGCTCTCTTTTCCATCAAAGACGAATGCTATTGAAACTGTGTTTAAAATGTCACATATATACCTATATAAAGCGATTTAAATTATAATGTTCTTGTGTTTTCTTTCCTTTTCAAGATGACTGACTTATTTCACAATACGACAACCCGTATCAGGTCATGCTGCGAGATGAGTTAATGAGATGAGATATCTATCAATGTTCAGATTTGGAAAGTTCAATGAGGTCGAACTTATTTTAACTAATCTCAGGATTTAAGGTGAGGCACCCAGATGCTCCGCTTGAATGTGTACCCTCTGCTTTAAACTGGATATTCGTGTAGACTTGTTTATGAAAAATGTATCCCCTCGACAGCAGTCAACTGCATAACTGTGCATAAAACACTTTGTTGTTAAGAGTAATGAAAACTACAAAATACCAATTACCAAATACAAGCATGTAAACAAACGCAGTTAATTGAATACAAACAATTTATTTTGATTTATCTGTGTCTCTGGTATCACGTTTCACCTTCTCTTTGTGGCCAGACATAAAAACTATCCATTATATTTTGCGATAGAGCGGTTTTGCTCTCTTGTTTGCCCTTTAATTTAAAACATCGTAAAAAGACTGTTTAAAGCTTCAAGCTCATTTAAAATGCATCTCGTATTTTCCCGGAAAGAAAGTCAGAGGCCAAAAATAACGAAGTGTGCCTTTCTTTCTTTCTTTTGAAGGATTATGGAACACCCAAGTTAAATTATTATTATTATTATTATTATTATTATTATTATTATTATTATTATTATTATTACTACTACTGAAACTGTAGTTTTATAATGTAATGCAAATATACAATAACGTTCAATCTATTTCATAGCTCAATCATGATCCATATATTTCAGTCATTTTCTATGATGTGGTGAAACTGCTATTTGTAGACTAAAGTGACAAACAGATGTCCATACGTTAAACAGAAAAAAACTATATAATGATAGTAATACATTAATATTATGTGGATTTTTATTACGTTTTATTAACTTATTAAATGTATTCTATACATTAGACAAAAATTTACATTTAGTCTGTAGAAGTGTGAAATGTCAGTGTTATATTCTAATCATCTTCATCATCATAATAACTGTATCTGTTTAACTAATTGTAAATATAGCCAGAAACCATTATTATTATTATTATTATTATTATTATTATTATTATTATTATTATTATTATTATTGGACACTCACTTTTATAGCCTACATCAAAAAGCAGCCGACTTTTTAATGACAGTTTGCGCCGATACCGATAAGGTAAAAGTGCTGCAACATCTGTATTCTTTGCTTTTCTTTCTTTTCTTTCTTTTCATTCTTTATTTCTGGAACAGGAATGCACCTACTCCTTTGTCATATTGACAAATGTCTTCTTAATACCACTAATATGTGAGCAAAATGTAGTGGTTTTTGTTTCCCTGTTTATGGATGGAGACAACTGGCAGAGTTTATTTATTGAAATAAATATGCTATGTGACAATCTTGATTTGAACACCAGTTTTGAATTACACTTGTGTTTCTCTATCTTTATCAGCAACACCTGGTTTTATGGGAACGCAGGTCCCTCCAAGTGTTAAACTTTAGGTGTCAGTGAAGAAGTTTATTTATCACAGATGTTGGAAATCCGAGACATTTGACTTCATATTGCGTTAAAAGTATTTAAGGTATGTTAAAAACTCCCATATCATAAAATCAAAAGATCCCAAGCGCAAATGCAAATAACCTTTAACCAGCAAAATATTTTACTTAAACAACTTGCAACATCTAGCATCAAACCCGTTGGTTTCAAATACAAATCAACCCCATTCAGAAGGGGGAATTAGATGTTCCTACAAATCACAGTTTAAGACACAGTATATTTAATCCATCGGTAAGGTTATTATATCATATTGACCATTAAATATCCAATACTGCCACAATGCAGCAACTCAATTTCCAGGTTTAAACTAATAAAACGCCTAATGTGAAATGTCTTCCACAGAACTTGAAACTAACACCCACTTTGTTTTTATCAATTGTTAACTGTAATTTATCAACTGTAATAAATCTTACAATATGCAGCTTTGTGGCTACCCTGACCTGAAAACATGCTCCTTGTATGATGTACTAACATCAGTTGCATACAATGTCAAAGGGTTAACTGATTAGATAAGGGTCCCGTTCATTTAAAGACATTTCAAATATGTTGTATTTAAATTTTAATAAATTGTTCACCCCTTAAAACGTAATCAATTGATTTCCAATAAAAACGCACAACCACACAATAAGAGACCTACAATGAAAAAATAAACCCTTAATCTCTAAACTGCGTTTATACCTATCTGTAACGTGTTTTGTTATCTTAAAAGGTAGTTAAAATCATAAAACAACGATGTCCCCTGTGTCTCACAACTTATTTTGCGATTCAGTGACAATCGGATAAAAAGCATTAGATAACAGGACATCAGAAGACAATGTCCCACAGAAGAGTGGCGGAGACAATAAAATTGAACTTCACATGATACGAGATTTCACATGTCAAAACAAAACATAACGACTTCATTTTTTAAATCCTGCATTTGCTTAATAATACCATTCACAATAAAATACACAACGAATAGTCCTCTGATGCACTGATAAACTACACATCTGCTCACCCAGATGGTGCGACAAGGTTACCCACCTTTGCCTTGGTCTACAAAGCTGGTCACCGTGTTGGCATGCTTTCTGCTGCGAGAAAGGCTGGTGTTGAAGCCCCTTCTTTCCATCTCGGACAGGGTCCTGTAGAGAGAGATCATGTACTCATGGGGGACCACAGTCTCATTCCTCAGAGGCTCGTTTCTGGAGGTCACTCTCCAGTCTCCTTGGTGTCCCTCATCCAGATGTGAACCACCAGCACTGGAGGGGTACCGCAGTGATCCAAGCACTGCAGCTTCAAGCAAATTCCCAAAGCACAGGGAAAACCAGAGGAAAGGAGCCGCAGCCCTCATAAGATCCATTTTCAGTGGTCTCTGGCCGAGAATGAGAAAGTTGGAGGGGTTTGATGACTTTGGAAACTCCCCTTTGCTCTTTAGATTGTGTTAATATCACGGATCTGACTGACACGGAGCGGCTAATATAGCCAGTTGTACTCTGTGGTGAAACAGCGCCCCCAGTGGCTGGTTGCGTCAGCTGTGGAATTGATTAAATTTGATTACTTGTTTCGTCTTGCTACAGCAAAAAGGCAAATCCTGATATGAAAATATTATTATTATTATTAGTATTATTATTATTATTATTAGTAGTAGTAGTAGTAGTAGTAGTAGTAGTAGTAGTAGTATTATTATGTTCAACTAAATGAAAACAACAACTTCCACAGTACTCAATAGAGAAACACCTTCTGAGATTACATTAGGCTGTTATGGTCAGATCCTTCATTGCTAGAGGGATTTTTAGATGGAAATTGCATGAGCAGGAGTTTTCTGGCAATTTATAAGAGTCTAAATGAGGGCAGATAGTTGGCAACATGGAAGGTGGTAGGAATCATTGAAAAGTCTCTAAAGGATTGTGCAGATCAAGAGAGCCATCTTACACAGTAGAGTGTGTGCAGTGAAGAAGACTAAGAAAATCAGAAAAATGTTTCAGACAACAGGCAGGTGTTAATGAGCACCAAGGGACCTACAGTGCATGAGAGACAGTGGACGAGCAGGATCCTCCTCAGCCCAAAGAAAGTCAGTCGAGTCAATGCTGGCTAACGCAGTCACTACCATGTTACTTTGCCCTCCTGCCTTTGGGAACTCTTGTCATGTTTCCAGCCCTCTGACAGGGACTGTTCATTGGTGTTTCACTGTCTGGCACCGGACTTTTATTGAGTTTTCTGCCAGCAAGGACAGGGTGTGCTGGTCTGTCTAATATAGGTCAGGGTGCGACTGAAGCAACCGGATGGTCACAGGTGGTATTGTGAAAAGAGAGTGTAATTGCAGCATGTGCAGTAAGATTCCTCTGCCCACCGAGTACATGCTGTCTGCCCTCTGCTCACCCCTACAATACTGTCCCAGTAAATGCACATCCCAGGAGAGAGAGAGAGAGAGAATGATGGGTAGATAGATAGATTATATTGTACGTATGTACATGTTTTGCTTATTTTCTTTGAGATTAGAAATTGAAAGATAATCTCAGGGTTGTATAGTTGAATGGGGATTATCATTTTGTCAATATAAGTTTTAATTAAGCTTACTTGGTTTACTGATGGAGTGAAGAAAAAGAAGAAGTAACACATCTTAACAGAATGTGTCCTTTGCTGTGCTCCAAGAACAGCAGTGAGGATTATAAATCAAATGTTTTCAAAACTATATATTTGTGCATGTCGCCCTCTACTGTTGGTCAAAGCTATAATTCTAAATATGACATAAAATCCTCTAAGACTATTAACCTTATCAATACAAGATTTGCAAATATCTTTGCAATAGCATGTTATAGCATCAAAGTGTTGGAACATTTTATTTTCCAATTTCTCAGTGGAATCCAAACTCGATTTCTGATTAAGAAATCGATTGATTCGACTTGGATTCGATTTGGATTTTTAAAAATAACTAGGCTATATAAATATAAAATACAATATATAACTATATATTTGTGTGCGTGTTTGAAATACCTTAGTTTTAAAGATCCAATATAGTGTTCAACAGTACAGATAATTGGGTATCCCCTCAATACAACATAAAAACGCAACAAATTATAATTGAATGTGTGCTATGCACGTAGCTTAGAAAATAGATACCTTTATTAGAGGTACAAAACAAGAAAAGACACAATGTGACATCCAATTTAAATGAACGGGTACAATATCAGCTCTCAGTCTTGATATTTAAACATCAGTATATCAAATATAAATAAGTAAATAATTCACCTTCCCCTTTGACATTACGTTAAATAAAATATAACGATGCATAATCACTATATATTTTCCATTGTGTTATGAAATATATTTTAATATAGTAGTAGTAATATAGCAGTAGTCGTGGCCGAGTGGTTAAGGCGATGGACTAGAAATCCATTGGGGTCTCCCCGCGCAGGTTCGAATCCTGCCGACTACGGGTTAATGCTTTTTGTGTCCCTATTTTTATTGCAGTTCGTGTGATACGTCATTGGCTAAAATAATACAAATAAAAACAATATTATGGATACATTTCTATTTTTACGTGCTGTGACTTTATATCCATATATATGTTCCGTACCTGGTCTCAGACAAGGCCCGCCCACAACATGACGTCAACCAATCCGGAGACAGTGACAGTGTTGTCAGCTTCCTAGAGAGCATTGTAAATACCCAGTGAAAGAGTTGCAAATCTACTCTGTACATCCCTAATTCCCCCCAAGATCAAAAAATATCCCCTACAGTTTACCCCGCATTCAGATGTTGCCTCCATATTACCCCCATGGCACTTAAAAATGTCCCAAATTAGGGGCAGCATCCCCCAACCCGGCAGCCCTGGTGTGAAGCCAGCACGGCCGGCATCCCGTGACTTGAGTCACACGTAAAAGGCTCGGGCTGAAGAAACTGACTAGAGAAGCGTAACATGTACATGTACAATAAACACGTTTAAACGTTTCTTTTTGCATTGGTTATATAACCGAGGAAACCCGCTTGTTGTGCCATGCCCGACGGACTCATCACCAGCAGGTAGGATACAAAGCAAGAAAGGGGGAAAGTTTTGCAGAAACTTCCTTCCGGACCGTCTCTCCACAGAAGGACAAAGCGCAGGAAAATAAGCACTAGGCTGTAGCTTAGTTGTGGATACAATTTAAACTGATTTTAAAACCGTTTAAAACAGGCCGTGCATGTTTTGGCTTGATTGAATTGAAACATACGGGTTGCCACCGAAATAAACAGCTACTTCAGTCATATAGTCCGGCAAAGTGCATTGTTCATTAGCAGCCAGTGCTGTGTGTGGAAATGGGAAAGCAGTGTTTAAGCAAAATCAATGTCTAAAAATATCGCGGTATGGTATCTGGTTGACTACTTAATAACCCAGCGTAGTACTACACTGCTAGTTAGCTTTACCCATGTTTAATTGCTGTGGCTTTAAATCAATTTTGGTAAGAAAAATAAATGGTTAACAAGACGGCTAAACTGTCATTACACGTGAATAACTCGGACAGGACTGTGGACACTGCACATTTTGACTAAATGACTATGAAAGGTTTTAAAACGAAAATAAATAGTGTGTGAATGTATTATTCTTGTTGTAAGGCAGTGACGACACTAACACCTGCTTCCCACAGATCTGGGACTGAAAAAGATACAGGCTGCCTGTACAGGGCTTTTGAATATCTCTCCTAAAGCAAAACGAAAACGTATCTTCATGTGCACAACTTAAACCGTGATCGCTGTTCTTGTGTGCTGAGGTAGATTTTGAGATTGCTTAAATAGCCTAAATACCCCCAGCCCTAACCCACCCCTTTTTCTAATTTCTTCTGTGCAATTTGTCTGGCTGTTCTGTTCAAGAGGAATATGCATCCCCGTCTGTAATAAACATAATTAAAAAAAAGTCAAAGTTCACCTCCCACACGGTCTACTACATTTTTATGGCTAGTCATTGTAGATGTTTCATTAGTACTTCATGTCAGTGCAGACAAGGTCTATAAACCTGTGTAATTTTATCCACATGCAATGGTGTACCTATGTGGTCTTTGATTGCTGAAATCCTATAGGTTTTATAAGTGTGTGTAAATCGCCAGGCTGCTAACACTGGTGGGTCTGCCTGCTGAAGTGTATCAGTGCTTCTTTAAATAATTTAAACCTTAAAGTTGAACAGACAGCCTACGCTCTACAGTACTAGGGTGTATGTTGTAAGAAAAGAATTTGAAATATGTTGTAAACCATAACAAGTTACCTAAAATTGAGATACTATAATGTGACATGCATGTATTATTACTGAAATGTACATGCTCCAGGATTTGGAAGCCTAACCTTGAACATACAGTGAGGGGGAAAAAAAGTATTTGATCCCCTGCTGATTTTGTACGTTTGCCCACTGACAAAGAAATGATCAGTCTATAATTGTAATGGTAGGTGTATTTTAACAGTGAGAGACAGAATAACAACAAAAAAATCCGGAAAAACGCATTTCAAAAAAGTTATACATTGATTTGCATGTTAATGAGGGAAATAAGTATTTGACCCCTTCGACTTAGTACTTGGTGGCAAAACCCTTGTTGGCAATCACAGAGGTCAGACGTTTCTTGTCCAAGTCATTAAGGTTTCGAGGCTGACGTTTGGCAACTCGAACCTTCAGCTCCCTCCACAGATTTTCTATGGGATTAAGGTCTGGAGACTGGCTAGGCCACTCCAGGACCTTAATGTGGTTCTTCTTGAGCCACTCCTTTGTTGCCTTGGCTGTGTGTTTTGGGTCATTGTCATGCTGGAATACCCATCCACGACACATTTTCAATGCCCTGGCTGAGGGACGGAGATTCTCACCCAAGATTTGACGGTACATGGCCCCGTCCATCGTCCCTTTGATGCGGTGCAGTTCTCCCCCAAAGTATAATGTTTCCACCTCCATGTTTGACGGTGGGGATGGTGTTCTTGGGGTCATTCCTCCTCCTCCAAACACGGCAAGTTGAGTTGATGCCAAAGAGCTCGATTTTGGTCTCATCTGACCACAACACTTTCACCCAGTTCTCCTCTGAATCATTCAGATGTTCATTGGAAAAATTCAGATGGGCCTGTACATGAGCTTTCTTGAGCAGGGGGGACCTTGCGGGCACTGCAGGATTTCAGTCCTTCACGGCGTAGTGTGTTACCAATTGTTTTCTTGGTGACTATGGTCCCAGCTGCCTTGAGATCATTAACAAGATCCTCCCGTGTAGTTCTGGGCTGATTCCTCACCGTTCTCATGATCATTGAAACTCCACGAGGTGAGATCTTGCATGGAGCCCCAGACCGAGGGAGACTGACCGTTATTTTGTGTTTCTTCCATTTGCGAATAATCGCACCAACTGTTGTCACCTTCTCACCAAGCTGCTTGGCCATGGTCTTGTAGCCCATTCCAGCCTTGTGTAGGTCTACAATCTTGTCCCTGACATCCTTGGACAGCTCTTTGGTCTTTAAGAGAGTGCTCCTAATCTCAGCTAGTTACCTGTATAAAAGACACCTAGGAGCCAGAAATCTTGCTGATTGATAGGGGATCAAATACTTATTTCCCTCATTAACATGCAAATCAATTTATAACTTTTTTGAAATGCGTTTTTCTGGATTTTTTTGTTGTTATTCTGTCTCTCACTGTTAAAATACACCTACCATTAAAATTATAGACTGATCATTTCTTTGTCAGTGGGCAAACGTACAAAATCAGCAGGGGATCAAATACTTTTTTCCCCTCACTGTACATAGAAACCTGAACCCAACCTCAACTCTAACACAGTGTACACTTACTGAAATGTACCTAGTTTAAACTGGTGTGTGATCACTATTATGGTTTTCTTCATTTTATTATTATTGTTAATCATTCATTCATATGTTTATTTTTAGGCAACTTCAAAATGCAAGCACTGGGATCGATCTCTCTGTGCCCCAGTATCAGGAGATCCGGGGCACAATGATGACGGGTCATGTGGAGTATCAGATCGTTGTGGTCACTCGCCTGGCTGCGTTCAAGTCCGCAAAGCACAAACCAGGGGACGTGGTACAACTTGTGGTGGGTGACCGTTGGGAGATTACATCGTTGTCGTTGTACTTCACTTTGTAACCAGCAGCATCACAGTAGCTTCCCTAACCACTTTAATTTCAGTGATTGTCTAACACCTAACATTGCACATTAACCAACTGGTAGAAACTGAATGTCTTAATTACAGTCCGGAAAAGTGGGCCACGTTGTCCGGGTTAGTCCAAGGACACAACTTCTTTCATCTCTGCTTCCAATTAAAAAGTCTGTGGACTGATATAGGTATTCATTCTGCAGCAGAATTAATCATACAGTGGAAAATGGTCCCCCAAGACTACTTAAGCAGTTTTTAAATCCTAATTCCTTTAAAATGTAAGGGCTAGTCAAATAAGGAAAAGTGTCCTAAAGATGTCCTTCAATATCGATTTATATTTGACTCCAAATAGGATACGAACTTTGTGTTAATGAACAGAGCTTTGAATGAAAGTTAAAAATGCAAGAAACGTCTATTTCACGAGAACATGAAGGTATATTATTGCAGAGTTCATTTTTCAAAGTTTTTGTGACATACCATCCAGTCTCATCTATCAGTATTGGTAAACTAATGTAAAGGCAAACAACAACAACAACAACAACAACAACAACAACAAAACTGCAGCCAGATTGAATAAATAGAATTGATATGAATTTGCCTGTGCTGTCATGTGCATCGAATATGTATTCAGCTATCTCAAAGGCATATTATATATACACACAAACCTTTATATATATATATATATATACATACATGCATGCATGCATGCATGCATACACACACATTTTCTTTTCACTGTTAAAAAAAAAAATTGAAAATGTAATCAGGTAGATTCAGTTTCCTTTTTTCAAAATATACTTTTTTTCTGTTCCTTATAGTCTGTTAATTAGAGTTTTGTGTTCATATCAGGTCGATCGCTGCCACAAACATAATTGTTAGTCTTGATGTTATTTCATGATATTGTGCTAGATTATATTATTCCTGAAGGGGGCACTGTGAGTCTACTTTTCTACAGTTTGAGGATTAGACAAAATGCAGTAAACTTAATATCCATTCAAACCATAATGGGCCAGAGTGATGTTGTGTGTGTTTGTGGTTATAAAATAAACTGTTTATATCTGGGAAATCTATTTTCAAATATTCAGTAGTATAAAAATATGATAAGCAATGCCTTACTATTGTAAATAAATGCAAATACATTTGACATGGAGTCTTCGTTGATATTAATTTGCATTTAAAATACTTTATTATAGAAAATCGAAACAATCCTTATCAATTTAGAAATGGTTATTTACAACACTTTATTATTACATTATCATTTGTTCATAAAAAGAAGAGTTTTCTAGTTCCTCACTAGATCTTGTAATGGCATCATCACCCCATGGGGTCACTGTTGCTCTGTAAACAGCCATCTATTCCTTCCAAAAGCATTATTTCTGAGCATTTAACTTTTGGAAGATGTTGAATTATTCATGATATTACTTTTGCATGTATTCAGTTGCATAATATAATCGGTTGCAGATCATTAATGATCAGCAGATGTGTTGTGTGATTTAAAATATTTTAAAAATTATAATTTAAAGTAAGTTTTGTCTTTAACGTGTCTTTAGTATTGAATGAAAAGACATCCACGTGCAATATTATTATTATTTTTCCAATCAAAATAGTAATCATAGAAGTATATCAGGGTGCTCCTACCCAAGGGCAGTGAACTGTGCATTTCTTACAAACCGCAAAAGAGGTTCGTGTGGGAGTGCTATCTGGAAGCACTTTAATGTTTAAAAAGTGCTTAAGTGGAAGATTCCCAAAATAGTAACTTTGTTAGGCATGTTTGTTCCATAGAAAATGAATAAATTGTAGTTCTGGGTAAAACCCATGATTTATTTGGCAGTAGATTAGTATATTAATGCTTCAAAATTGAGATATCTGGCTATTGAATGTGTGACCTGTTTACTTAAACCAGTGGTTGGTCAAAACGCAGTATACACTATAATTGTCTGTTAACTGGAATCTAGTGAACAATTTAATATTTGTGTTTATGTAACATACATAAGTCTAATGTTTTTTCCAGGTGTAATGCTTAATTAGCTTCATTGTGCTGAACAAAACAATGCGTGTTCTCCAGATTGTATATAAAGACTTCCTACATCCTCTTTTCTCAATAAAAATGCACACACGCATACTCGCACACGAAACTAAGCTAGTAATATTGTTGTCAACTTAACCAGTGCAACTTTAGATTTGGTTTGAATTATTAAACTATAAGCTTATCTTTTTGATGAGTTAAGTTTGAGTAAAGTTTGAAAATGAATATTTACATTAATTTACAGTGGACATAAGTTACATTCTACTTTGTTTAAGGACATTGTGTACTTTGGTTTAGTAAAAACAATAAAAAAAAGTGTTTCTGTTCTTTAGTGATATATTTAAAACTCCTTATTATATGTGATAATACCCCGAAACAACAGTTTATTTTATCTTAATTTCTTTGCTTTGACGATTTGTCTGAATTGATGACCCTGAATTGATGACTATTTGACAGATTTCCAAGAAGTACAGCGAGATTGATGACTTCTACTGCAGGCTGGCAGCTCACTACCCGAAGATAGCCCTGCCGGCGATGCCACGTAAAGTGCTGTTTGTAGGAGATGTGGATATCAGGGAGCGCAGAGTGGCCTTCGACGAGCTGCTCAAATTCCTCTCCAGAAACGCTACCCTTGCCACCTGTCCAGAGCTGCTGGAGTTCCTAGGTGCGTTGCTGTCCCAGATTAGAGACTAGTAGGATCTTTGGTTCTTTTGTCGGAGTTCTTTGGATATGTTGAACGTTGGTTCTTTAATGTTTTTGCAAAGTCTAGGTGTGTTTTGTTTGGGATGTTTGCAATTTAAATTTTTACTATAATTATACAAAATATTTTTCACCATAATGCAATAAAGGCATTTGAAAATGATGATAATACAGCAACAACATGTGAATAGTATAGTATCAAGAGTTAAGATTCTTTATATGGTCTGGGTTTCAGCACTGAACATCTTGTACTTTAAATACCAGACAGTCCTGCGGAGAAGTAATTAAATCTTGTTTTAAAGCCCAATTTATCAGGAGCAGCACTATCATTTCAGCTGAAGTAAACTGAAAAGAATGTATGAAGTTAAGTTGGACTAAAGGGTCAGATTTTCACTTACCACTTAAATCACTCTTCTACCGATTTTTTAAATGTTTTTGATTCCCTCATGTACTCAAAATAATTTGGATATGTGTCTGAAGCTCTTGGGGATAAAAACTAAGATGGCAGGCTATGGCAATTCAATGAAATCTGCTCGGTGTCTGCTTGCGGCTTGTCTCTATATTTAAGATTAGATCTAGAAATTAGACAAGCAGTTGTTTTTACTTCCCATTCTTTCTGCCAGAGAATTAAGGAGGTTCAGTTAAGAGAATTCCAGATGATAATCGAGGTAGTACTGACAGAAGATTAACTTTATTTTATCCACTTTGCAAAAGTTAAACCATAACCCAGCAACGCAACCCAAATGTTAATGTTCTGAAGTCAAAGGACGATGTAAGAAATTATTTAAAGGTTAAGCTTCAATAAATAACATGTCCATAACATTATTCTGAAGGGGAAGCAGTCCTTTCCAACTTGCCATGGCACAAGATTCAGGTCAAATTCATAAAGCATTTATGCCATTCTGTATTTGATCCCCTGCTGATTTTGTACGTTTGCCCACTGACAAAGAAATGATCAGTCTAATTTTAATGGTAGGTGTATTTTAACAGTGAGAGACACAATAACAACAAACAAATCCAGAAAAATGCATTTCAAAAAAGTTATAAATTGATTTGCATGTTAATGAGTGAAATAAGTATTTGACCCCTTCGACTTAGCACTTGGTGGCAAAACCCTTGTTGGCAATCACAGAGGTCAGACGTTTCTTGTAGTTGGTCACCAGGTTTGCACACATCTCAGGAGCGATTTTGTCCCACTCCTCTTTGCAGATCCTCTCCAAGTCATTAAGGTTTCGAGGCTGACGTTTGGCAATTCGAACCTTCAGCTCCCTCCACAGATTTTCTATGGGATTAAGGTCTGGAGACTGGCTAGGCCACTCCAGGACCTTAATGTGGTTCTTCTTAACCACTCCTTTGTTGCCTTGGCTGTGTGTTTTGGGTCATTGTCATGCTGGAATACCCATCCACGAACCCACGGTTCTCACCCAAGATTTGACGGTACATGGCCCCGTCCATCGTCCCTTTGATGCGGTGCAGTTGTCCTGTCCCCTTAGCAGAAAAACACCCCCAAAGCATAATGTTTCCACCTCCATGTTTGACAGTGGGGATGGTGTTCTTGGGGTCATTCCTCCTCCTCCAAACACGGCGAGTTGAGTTGATGCCAAAGAGCTTGATTTTGGTCTCATCTGACCACAACACTTTCACCCAGATCTCCTCTGAATCATTCAGATGTTCATTGGCAAACTTCAGACGGGCCTGTACATGTGCTTTCTTGAGCAGGGGGACCTTGCGGGCGCAGCAGGATTTCAGTCCTTCACGGCGTAGTGTGTTACCAATTGTTTTCTTGGTGACTATGGTCCCAGCTGCCTTGAGATCATTAACAAGATCCTCCCGTGTAGTTCTGGGCTGATTCCTCACCGTTCTCATGATCATTGAAACTCCACGAGGTGAGATCTTGCATGGAGCCCCAGACCGAGGGAGACTGACCGTTATTTTGTGTTTCTTCCATTTGCGAATAATCGCACCAACTGTTGTCACCTTCTCACCAAGCTGCTTGGCCATGGTCTTGTAGCCCATTCCAGCCTTGTGTAGGTCTACAATCTTGTCCCTGACATCCTTGGACAGCTCTTTGGTCTTGGCCATGGTGGAGAGTTTGGAATCTGATTGATTGATTGCTTCTGTGGACAGGTGTCTTTTATACAGGTAACGAGCTGAGATTAGGAGCACTCCCTTTAAGAGAGTCTTGCTGATTGATAGGGGATCAAATACTTATTTCCCTCATTAACATGAAAATCAATTTATAACTTTTTTGAAATGTGTTTTTCTGGATTTTTTTGTTGTTATTCTGTCTCTCACTGTTAAAATACACCTACCATTAAAATTATAGACTGATCATTTCTTTGTCAGTGGGAAAACATACAAAATCAACAGGGGATCAAATACTTTTTTCCCTCACTGTACCTCTCGTTTTTGATAATGCTGACGATGTTCCAGCCTGTCACCTTTACACTCACACTCTACACGTTAGCTTTATGCCTACAGCTGTAAAGTGGCCCTTACATTTTTAAGTTGTTAATTTAATTCCTATAGTTTTCATTATTGTACCTCTCAAGTAGCCTACATGAGTAGTGTCTGATTCTGCTCCATGTTTTCACTGTAGGGGCAAAGAATACAGATGTTGCCGACTTCAAAACGAAGAACGTTTTTGATGATAAGCCGGAGGAGGAAGAGGGAGATGGTTTTGATTTCTTTGGTAAGGATGAGGTCTCTCCTGCTGAAGAGACACGTCGCCGGCGACCTGCCAAACCAGTAAAGCCTCACAAGCCCCCGGACGATGAAGAGGAGGTTGAGGAAACCCTGGATCCACTGGGAATTCTCAAGTAAGATCCACCTCCGTTACCTAGGACTTCTTTTGTGGAAGCAGACCCCCAGTAATCATACATTATTATACATTACTGAATCATATGATTCAAAATGCAGAGGTGAGGTGTAGGTGAGGTTAAAATGAACTGAGCATGAAATAAGAAGTGAAATAATGTGTTTAAGCATTCCCTTTCTAATTTCTGAAATAATGCTTGAACTGTCAAAATGAATTGCTAATGCATTTTCCTGGCACAAAACCTTCAAATGTTTAATTATTATTGTTATTATGAGATCTTCCTTTTCTCACTTTTCTAATTTCACATATTGCATGGTACAGGGTGGTTAACCTTTTCAATGTAACATTATGAATTATATTAAACTAATGTACTAACGATAACAGTCTACAAAAACATCTTGATAATTCGATTTGCATTTGCAGCAGTGTTGCTTGAAGGAATGACAAGGTGCCTTTAATTGGAGTCTGTAATTATTTTGAATATGTGGAATAAAATTCATAATTATTTGTTTTTCCATCAATGTCCAGAAAATCCTGTACATTCCATCTGGAAAGTGTGCTGAGTTTGACTGTTTGGTTATGATTATTTGTGCCAGAACAATAGTCGTCTGGTTTTGGACTGGAAAAACGACTGAAGTCACAGGACTCTTTTTATCCCGCTTTTGTTTATTACTCGAGCCCAGAATAATACAGACGAGGTCAGACCGTGCCAAATAAAGCAGTAGAGTAAATGGAAATCATGTCTCTCGGGAAACGTGTCCTACTGGGTTGTATGGACGGGGACGAATACAAGTTGGAAGGATTAGAATTAGGAGTGTGTTACAGGCCACCAAACTCAGATATTCAGAAAAATGCTGCATTGTACAGTGTAATCAGGACTGCATGTAGCAAGGATGTGGCTGTTATAATGGGGGATTTACATTTCCCAAACTTAGACTGGGAAAGCCCAGTGGGGACTACAGAAGCAGAAATAGAAATGGTTGAGATGGTAAATGGTAAACAAATCACTTGGGCCAGATGGGATATTTCCAACAGTACTTAAAGAAATGAGGGAAATTATTTATAGGCCGCTAACTCAATTATTCCAAATGACACTTAGAACAGGGGATGTGCCAACTGACTGGAAGACAGCAAATGTCATACCAATCCACAAGAAAGGGGACAAAACTGAGCCAGGAAATTACAGACCAATCAGTCTCACCTGCATCACCTGTAAAATGTTGGAAAAAATGATTAGACAGAAAATAGTGGAGCATCTTAATGAAACCATATTCTTGGAGATAGTCAACATGGGTTTAGACGAGGCAGATCATGTCTTAATCATTTATTAGAATTTTTTTAACATGCAACTGCAGCTGTAGATCACGTGAAAGCATATGATATGATAAAAAAAAGCCTTTGATAAGGTTCCACACCAAAGACTGATCCTCAAATTGGAAGCTGTAGGCATTCAGGGTAATGTAAGCAGATGGATTATGAACTGGTTGATGTATAGGAAGCAGAGGGTGTTGATTAGAGGAGTTGCTTCTAACTGGAGTGAGGTTGTTAGTGGAGTTCCACAGGGATCAGTATTAGGGCCTTTGCT
Source organism: Amia ocellicauda (assembly GCF_036373705.1). Classification (NCBI taxonomy): domain Eukaryota; kingdom Metazoa; phylum Chordata; class Actinopteri; order Amiiformes; family Amiidae; genus Amia; species Amia ocellicauda. The sequence goes on along the minus strand of NC_089850.1, from coordinate 37,886,145 downwards.
TTTTCTACACTATATTAATGATCTGGACTCTGGGATAGTTAGTAAACTTGTCAAATTTGCAGATTATACTAAAATAGGTGGCAGATACAATCTTGGCAGCACAGGCTATTCAGAGGGACTTAGATAATATTCAGTTGTGGGCTGACACCTGGCAAATGAAATTCAATGTGGACAAGTGCAAGGTAATACATGCAGGTAACAAAAATGTCCACTATAATTACACTATGGGAGGTACAGATCTAGATGAAGTAACACATGAGAAAGATCTAGGAGTCTATGTGGACTCCTCACTTTCTCCATCCAAGCAATGTGGGGAAGCAATAAAAAAGGCAAACAGAATGCTAGGGTATATTGTCAAAAGTGTAGAATTTAAAACAAGGGCAGTAATGTTCAGACTGTACAATGCACTAGTTAGAGCTCATCTGGATACTGTGTACAGTTCTGGGCTCCACACTTCAAGAAGGATATCGCTGCTTTAGAGGCAGTTCAGAGGAAAGCAACCAGACTTATTCCAGGTCTGAAGGGAAAGTCCTACTCGGAGAGACTGAGGGAACTGAACCTTTTCACCCTGGAACAGAGGAGACTACGTGGGGACTTGATCCAAGTCTTCAAAATCATGAAAGGCATCGACCACATCAAACCGACCACATCTGGAGCTTTTCCAGATCAGCAGGGACACACACACCCAGGGACACAAATGGAAATTGGGCTTCAAGGCATTCAAAACGGAAAACGGGAGACACTTCTTTACACAGAGAGTTGTCACAATCTGGAATAAACTACCCAGCGATGTGATAGAAGCTGAAAATTTGGGAACATTTAAAAATAGACTGGATAGGATCCTTGGATCACTTGATATTAATGAACACCAAACGAGCACCATGGGTCGAATGGCCTCCTCTCGTTTGTAAACTTTCTTATGTTCTTATGTATCCAGCTGAGATGTTTCTGCAGGACAAGAGGAGTGAGGAAAGCAAAAAGACAAGGAAAGTAGTGACTATTAAAAACAGTCCAGTGTAATTCACAATTAAAAATAATGTGTGTAAAATCGATTTAAGAAATAGTTTCAAGCCTGCCGCAGTAAATCAAACCCTTCTGCCACATATAAGCTTATCAGTAATATGACATGCCTTTGCTAATTTGCCAGGATCTCCATATGATTGAATATGCTTCAGTTTTAAATTATATAGCCCCTTGTGACCTCTTGTGCAGATTAAACAATGGTTTAGATTAGAATAACTTTATTTAAATATCCTTCACCTTCAATAATAAGAAGAATTGAAAATATGTATTTTATTAAAGGGCTGTATAATGAGTATGGTCAGATCTTAAACATTTCAGTTGCTTATTCTCCACGACAGGGAAACCTAGATATGCGCAGGTGTTACAGAGCTGAATACTTAACATTATTCATTTCTTCATCCTTTTTGAGAAATGAAATGGAACATGCTGGCTACAGTTATGGTCCAGGGGTGCAAGTGATTTTTAAGCCCTTAGATCCAAAGATTGAGTCCTGCTTGTGTCAAAACTCCACATGCCCAAAACAGAAGGGATTATTCTGAAGGATCAGAATATTGCAGGTTTGGAAAAGAAGCCGTTTCGTTCGCAGGGGAGTGAATAATTCACTGGCAAATCAAAGGAGCAGCCGAGATGGAGTACCAGTAAGCATAGTCAGCACAGCTCGGCTCAGGATGTTGGCTTACATTTGAGAAATTACTGAATCTCGCTCATACAGTAAAGGCTTCCCATGTGGAGATCCGGATAAATGTCACACAACTCTGTATCGATGCAGGGCTGCATGCTGACTGTGACCAATACAAACCCCTGTGAAACCATATAACTGAACTGACCCCTGGTGTGCAGCTCTCGTGGGATTTTTGCCTTACTATGCACAGATGACAGCCTCCTGCAGTATCGGTGGGAGCCGTGTCTGTGCGAATGCCACACCATTTCTCTATAAGCATGCATTACCTGTATCTTCTGTACGTCTTCTGTTCTGCTGGGTCTGTGAACTTGTCGGCGAAGTAACAATTTTGACTTTTCCAAAGGCCTTTTGAGTGGGCTGTGCTATTTGGGATTAATCCATTCCAAAGTCTGAATGTGTTTATTTCATTTGTGTTTGTTTTTGAGCCTGAAGCCTGAGCCTGAGCCTGAGCCTGAAGTTTTTATGCCTTAATTGTAGCCTATTATATAAATTGATCAAAGAGAAAGCAGAATGGAAAAGGTTTTTTCCAAATTGTTTTGACTCAGAGCAGTCCAATTTCATTATAAAGTGGAACATTGTGTTTCTAAAGCATTGTTTTTAGAAACTGCTGTTTTCTTTAATCGTTTTCAGTAATAGTGATCATTATTTGCACTGCACAGGGTGAAAGCTTGGTCTGTACTGTCTCGCTGTGATAAATGAAACAATGCAATCACGATACTTTTATCAGGAAACAAAGCACAGTATACCCGGTTAAAAGCATTGTGTTATTCCTCAGGGATACCAAACAGTGGTGAATCAGAGGCTTAATATAGCCACACATTACCTCATCGATAACCCTCCTCGCCCTTGATGTGCTCAGAGAAATGCTGAATCAATGGAGTCAGAGCATTAGTTTTCCATCTGGTCCTGAAATGTTAATGATGCTTTCAGCTGAAAAGAACCTAAGTGATTTCCACGTTTCCTTGAACCCTTTTGAGATAACATGTTTAATCTTTTCACATTCTCTGCCACCTCTGTGGCTTTCTAGAGGAAGGTGAACAGTAATTGAATTAATGTCATTGTCTACCTCTCAGCTTTGCTAGCTAGGGTGGCTTTCCTTCTTAATATACATGTTTCAGACTGCATTCAATCAATCAAAATTTAGTACGGGGTTTGCATTTTGTGCCTGGCGGATGGGTCACTGTTTTGATTTTCATATGCTTAACCTCAACCTTTGACCCTGATAATCTCAAAATTCCTTACCACTAGGAACATGGAAAAAAATCAATCCAAGGTAGTTTTTACTTTACTTAAGAGTACAATTATAGGAAGTGCTTTAGATCAACATTGATGCCATAAGGAAACCTCATTACCATAACTGAACTAAATGAAATTGTAAATTTGAATTACTTTTTAACATACAATGTAGAACAAAGAAGCAAATGTAATACTGTAGCACAAACCTCTGTTTTTTTCAATATTTTCTCAGGTTTTTCCATTTCCAAATACACTCCATCCAATTTAATTTCTTTATCTGAAGACCATGTCAATTTCATGTTGTCTTTACTGTGCATTAATTAGCATTTGCCCTTTACTTCCCCAGTTTATTTTATAAAACTGGGAACATATCTTACCCTGCAGCAAAAATATTTGAATTACCATTTATTTCCTTTAAAAGGTTATTAGAAACTCTATGCACTTTAAAACATCTTTTCACCCTTGCTAGATTGAAACATTTAATCTTTTACTTTCAAAAAATGTGGTGCAAATGTTACTTTAGAGCCAAAAACTTTGAAACTTCCCAGTTAATCATTTTGACCATAGAAGAACACTGTTTCTTTCATTGTATTTATTGTGTATATTGGGAGCTCTTCATAGAACAATACGTGTGAGATGTACAGTTCTGGGTGACTAACAGGAAAGGTGACAATGGCTGATAAGAGCAGGCCATGTGTCATCTGTCTCCTGTTTTTTTTTTTTGTTTTTTTTTTTTAACAGTTATACAATGAATTTCTATTTTAAGACCAGAGAGAAAATTTATTCAAACCACACTTAGGTCCCATTATAGGTACCGAACATATTAATGACAAATCTTTAAAATCATTGGCTAATGCAGCCAAGAATACTTTAATGCATTTATATATAGGAAATGGAGGCAATTTTTGAAAGGTTTATGCAGGGAAACAAGCAGCCAGATACAATTACAGGTGTGATTATTTAAGTGTTATCTGATAACATCAACCATTTATGATCCGTGTAGACATAAATCTCAGAGGGTCTTTCAAACTCCATCATTGTTTGCAAATAGTTGTTGCAATCGTGTACATATATTTTTCTTTTCACAAGTATATTTTTACATATTTACAAAGTCTTTCTGGATGACTGTTTCTTTCAGATAAGCCACATATAACTATATGACTTTAGAGTCAAAATTAATTATCTATCTATCTACACTACCATTCAAATGTTTGGGGTCACTTAGAAATGTCCTTGTTTTCGAAAGAAAAGAAAAAAAATTGTCCATTAAAATAGCATCAAATTGATCAGATATACAGTGTAGACATTGTTAATGTTGTAAATGACTATTGTAGCTGGAAACGGCTGATTTGTAATGGATTATCTGCATAGGCGTACAGAAGACAGTATCAGCAACCATCAGTCCTGTGTGCCAATGACACGTTGTGTTTGCTAATCCAAGTTTATCATTTTAAAACCCTTTTGTAATTATGTTAGCTCCACTGAAAACCTGTTGTGCTGATTAAAGAAGCAATAAAACTGGCCTTCTTTAGACTAGTTGAGTATCTGGAGCATCAGCAATTGTAGGTTCGATTACAGACTCAAAATGGCCAGAAGCAAAGAACTTTCTTCTGAAACTCGTCAGTTTATTCTTGTTCAGAGAAATTAAGTCTATTCCATGTGACAAATTGCCAAGAAACTGAAGATCTCGTACAATGCTGTGTACTACTCCCTTCACAGAACAGCGCAAATTGTCTCTAACCAGAATAGAAAGAGGAGTGGGAGGCCCTGGTGCACAACTGAGCAAGAGGACAAATACATTAGAGTGTCTAGTTTGAGAAACAGACGCCTCACAGGTCCTCAACTCCGGGATGATGGCCTTCTGGCAGAGTTGCAAAGAAAAAGCCATATCTCAGACAGGCCAATAAAAAGAAAAGATTAAGATGGGCAAAAGAACATAGTCCCTGGACACAGGAAGATTGGAAAAAACAGACTAATCTAAGTTTGAGGTGTTCGGATCACAAAGAACATTCGTGAGACGCAGACCAAATGAAAAGATGCTGGAGGAGGGCTTGACGCCATCTGTCAAGCATGTTGGAGGCAATGTGATGGTCTGGGGGTGCTTTGGTGGTGGTAAAGTGGGAGATTTGTACAGGGTTAAAGGGATCTTGAAGAAGGCAAGCTATCACTCCATTTTGCAACGCCATGCCATACCCTTGTGGACGGCACTTGATTGGAGCCAATTTCCTCCTACAACAGGACAATGACCCAAAGCACAGCTCCAAACTATGCAAGAACTATTTAGGGAAGAAGCAGTCAGCTGGTATTCTGTCTATAGTGGAGTGGCCAGCACAGTCACCGGATCTCAACCCTATTGAGCTGTTGTGGGAGCAGCTTGACCGGATGGTACGTAAGAAGTGCCCATCAAGCCTATCCAACTTGTGGGAGGTGCTTCAGGAAGCATGGGGAGAAATCTCTTCAGATTACCTCAGCAAATTGACAACTAGAAATGCCAAAGGTCTGCAAGGCTGTAATTGCAGCAAATGGAGGATTCTTTGACGAAAGCAAAGTTTGAAGGACACAATTATTTAAATTAATAATCACTATTTCTAACCTTGTCAATGACTTAGATTTCCTATTCAAACTCATTTCATGTATGTTTTCATGGAAAACAAGGACATTTCTAAGTGACCCCAAACTTTTGAACGGTAGTGTGTATGTGTATGTATGAATAAATATATATATAAATATATATATATATATATATATATATGATGCATATATTAGACTAGGGTCTCTTTACTGAAGAGTGTTGTATTATGGGAGACGATGCCATTTACACCATTTGAAGTGTTTTCAAACTCTCTTCTCCTTCAGTATAGTGTTACTTACAGCTGTGTAACATGGTGTTTTACTATGCCAGTAAGCGTACAAAGGATTAGAAGATGTGCAAAGTTGATTTTGAAAGCAGTCTAAAAGAGTTTAAAGTCTGTCCGTAAGCTGTTTTAATGTTTGCACTGACCTCATACATTTGAAATATTAGTTTACATATCCAATCCACTTCTAATGCTAATAATATGTGTGTTGTATGTATAAGTCAGTGGAGAACATATTCAGTAATTGAAAATGTGGGAAAGTAGGGCACCGCTCACCAAAAAAGATCACTGTTCTAATTTTGAACCCTTTTTGCCAAAGGAAGGGGAAAATACATTTTCTTCATTACTCAGTAGCACTATTTTTAATCACTTGCTGACATGATGTTCCCTGTCTGTTAAGCAGTGGGGATGGAGAATGAACAGAGGAAACTGACTATACTTGACTATTAGTTGTAAAATGAGCAGTACTATACATTGTTCTGGTGTATGTTTCTGCAATTAGGTGCTAGTACATCCACACCCTGACACATTTGTACAATGAAACATGAGTAATGGAGTTCAGAAAGAAAAAAGTGCTCCCAATGACTTTTACTATTTGTAACTTGTACTCCAGAGGATACTTACTTCTGAAAAGAGTTATCAAAGCACGTATGACTAAAACTAGTTTTGTTTTTTATTTAATTACAGAGGAGTTTGAAATGAGTGACTTACAGGAATCTGGTTCTTTTCAAAGTTGCCATAGTAACTGTCAGAAAAGGCAGTAAGTCAGGAAAGGCCGGTAACGGGTGAAGAGAAAATGAAGAAAAAACATCCCTGCAATTTTCAGAAGGCCATGCTTTTAAGAACTTCAAGCTTTTCTTATCTGTACTTTTGTATATTTTAGGGAATTATTTTTTTCATAGACGGCATGGACTGGACATCTGAGGTGTTACCAGAGCAGTACTGCAAACTGTCAACCTTTCCAATGTAAACTCATAAAGTTTACAGAATAAAATAGAAATAACAGCTGCTTAGGGAGCTTGTACTTTAAGGCACTTACTAATTGTGATGTTTCCATGGAATAATTCACAGTGGGAGGCTTTATGCACCCTCGGCCACAGAAGAATCGACGGACTTTAACGGTGCTTGTGATCAGAGGTCTTTCTGGCTCTTTACTTCATGATTGTAATTTTCAGCAAAGTCTGATAGTTTCATGCTGGTATATTTTGTGACAAACTAAACCTTTCCTTATCCTTTGCTGAATAATATTAGTTGTGTGCCTTGTTAATGTATGGTTGTGCACAACTGTCTGTTAATTGTTTTGTTGTTGTTTTGTTTTCAAGTTATTCAATTTGAAAGTTTAGAATCTAAGAACATGAAGCTCATTGAGCTCTGTGGGCAGGGGGACAAATAGGATCGGACATTTTGAGGACAGTGTACAAGTTACAAGCGTTAACATACGAACACCGACCTTCACATAGGCACCAGCTGCAAGGTTTGGGATTGCAGTATGCCAAGATGCCAGGACAATCATCAGTGTATCGAAAGCAGAGGGCATAATCTGTGAAATGACAAACACTGGCAATAACAAAACCTTGAATTAATAAATAAATAAAGGCCAAGAATGCCAGGAAAATATTGACTGTTCAGGGCACAATCTGTGCTCCTTTTTCCAGCATTAATGAGAAATGTATTTCAGTCATTGTAGTGTGCAATGGTTTGACCATTCCTTTACTAATCCAAACTGTTGCGTAATAAAAAACAAAACCCTCTGCTGAATAGAACTGGTTTGAGAATTGCATAATCTATGGGTGATAAATGTATTTTACAGCAAATTTGTGCCCGAAAACAAACCTGACCTCGTACATTTCATTTTTTAATAAACACATTCCTAAGTATATTAGGTCTTCATTCTTTTTTAACTGCATAAGCAATGGAAAGCTGTTTGTGGAAAATGCTGGAGTTCTGTAAAAGTGCCCCAAAATCTGAAACTGCCCCTTGCGAATACAGACTGTCTGCCTCAGCCCAGGGCAGTGATAGCAGTTTCCTTTTTGAATTGTGCCACCTGCTTCCTTCTGCTCTCTGAACACAAGTGTGCGGAAATTAAGAGCGGGACCTGGTACAACAAACGCAAAGGCAGCGGAAAGGCCAATCCTCAGACCTCTGAAAGTACTCTGTGTAGCTGCTATTGAGGGGCTGTCAGATCAATACTATAAGTAACTCCAAAGGGCAGCTCATTAACAAGTCACTAGCGCAATATTTTAATACAAATATTGCTTTTGGGAACATTTCACGCAGTCTGCAGTATTTCACATTTCATATATATAATTATATAGGGCACTGGCTATATGTGAACAGAATATCTTTACACAACTTTATTATGTTGTTTTAAATTTTAATTAATCCATGTAGAGAGGCATTGGGAAGAAACAGGAGAAACGAAACTGGAAAATGTTCAAGTTGCACTCCGTACAATAAAGTAACTGTTCTATTTATAACTGGCTCTTTGTATTAAACACAAGTGCAAAGATGAATGGTTAGAGCAAATTATTGAAGTGGATATTTACATTCCCTGTTTACTTCCTGCTGTGCCTGGGTAATAATTAGTCTTGTAATCACTGGATTAGAGGGTTTTAAGTCCCTGTACAACCACCAACCTGTAGCAGATGCTCTGAATGGAGTAATTACCTACCGGTCTGGGAGAATGTGGTTTGGTGGGCTCTTGGCTGCTGGTGTGGGGTTAGCATTGGCAGGATGTTGTTTCAATTCTTTGCATCTTCCCTGCCATGTGCTGCTGTTGCTATGGTGGATGGGAACACTAGGTGGCAGCAATGATGTAGGTTTAGTGGGATAAAGTTATTGAGTTGTTTTTTGGTTTTATTTTTTTACTGTGCCACATTTTGAATTTATATATTTATAATTTTTACATTTTAATCTTTTAGAAATGTATTCCACACAGATGTCTGTTTTAAGTTCTCTTCTCCTGTTGAATCATTTGCCAGACTGGTTTATTTAAAATATATATTTACTAATAGGATGTTCTCTGCTGATGATTATTACTATGGTAGCTTCCTGTTGCCTGATATAGGTGTTGTTGTGATGATCTTCAGGTCTAAAAAGCCGAAACCACCAGCTGCAGAACAACCGGTGAAACCAAAGTTGTTTTTGTTTGATGAAGAGGTGGATTCAGATGGGGATTTGTTTGAACCAGCAAAGAAGTTTGGTGCAGCCAGAAAAATCTCACCTGCTAAAGACAGTAAGTTGAAATCCTGATTTTGAAACTTTCTCTAAGCCTTAATCAGTACAGCAGTTAAAACATCCTCTCGGCATGAACCATGTGACTGTTTCTCATACTTATCAGGATCTCTAGCTAATGCAGGGTGAGTCCTCTCTTTGTCCAAGTCACACACTGGGAAAGTCAACTTACAATCTGTACAGCGCACTGAATGAGGTCTCCATTATTTGTGTTTTTACATTGTTCCCCATTATATTCAGGGAAATAGTGAGAGGATATTGAAAGACTGTGCAAATTTGTAGTTTATTAAAAGTATTCAGTAAAAGCTCTTTTGAGGACTGAATTTTGACCTTTGAGGCCTTTCGACACAGCAGTGTTTCATAATGTGTTGCTACAGTGCATGGTACCAGGCTGTTAATTAATCTTTTTAGGCCTTCTGCCTTTGCAAGGATACTGTATTGGTCACATTGCATTATCAACTTAATCTGCAGCTCGATGCTATTTCTGAACAATGCTTAAACAGGCAGGTGGAATTCAAATTTAAGAGCTTTTATTACAAAATGGCCTTGATGCATTTCATTTTTATGTTTTTTTTATTTGAAGTGTTTAAAATGTATTTGAAAATGAGAACACATTTTCCTGAGATTCACCATGCATATATATACACTCACCTAAAGGATTATTAGGAACACCTGTTCAATTTCTCATTAATGCAATTATCTAACCAACCAATCACATGGCAGTTGCTTCAATGCATTTAGGGGTGTGGTCCTGGTCAAGACAATCTCCTGAACTCCAAACTGAATGTCTGAATGGGAAAGAAAGGTGATTTAAGCAATTTTGAGCGTGGCATGGTTGTTGGTGCCAGACGGGCCGGTCTGAGTATTTCACAATCTGCTCGGTTACTGGGATTTTCACGCACAACCATTTCTAGGGTTTACCAAGAATGGTGCGAAAAGGGAAAAACATCCAGTATGCGGCAGTCCTGTGGGCGAAAATGCCTTGTTGATGCTAAAGGTCAGAGGAGAATGGGCCGACTGATTCAAGCTGATAGAAGAGCAACTTTGACTGAAATAACCACTCGTTACAACCGAGGTATGCAGCAAAGCATTTGTGAAGCCACAACACGTACAACCTTGAGGCGGATGGGCTACAACAGCAGAAGACCCCACCGGGGACCACTCATCTCCACTACAAATAGGAAAAAGAGGCTACAATTTGCACAAGCTCACCAAAATTGGACAGTTGAAGACTGGAAAAATGTTGCCTGGTCTGATGAGTCTCGATTTCTGTTGAGACATTCAGATGGTAGAGTCAGAATTTGGCGTAAACAGAATGAGAACATGGATCCATCATGCCTTGTTACCACTGTGCAGGCTGGTGGTGGTGGTGTAATGGTGTGGGGGATGTTTTCTTGGCACACTTTAGGCCCCTTAATGCCAATTGGGCATCGTTTAAATGCCACGGCCTACCTGAGCATTGTTTCTGACCATGTCCATCCCTTTATGACCACCATGTACCCATCCTCTGATGGCTCCTTCCAGCAGGATAATGCACCATGTCACAAAGGTCGAATCATTTCAAATTGGTTTCTTGAACATGACAATGAGTTCACTGTACTAAACTGGCCCCCACAGTCACCAGATCTCAACCCAATAGAGCATCTTTGGGATGTGGTGGAACGGGAGCTTCGTGCCCTGGATGTGCATCCCACAAATCTCCATCAACTGCAAGATGCTATCCTATCAATATGGGCCAACATTTGTAAAGAATGCTTTCAGCACCTTGTTGAATCAATGCCACGTAGAATTAAGGCAGTTCTGAAGGCGAAAGGGGGTCAAACACAGTATTAGTATGGTGTTCCTAATAATCCTTTAGGTGAGTGTATATATATATATATATATATATATATATATATATAAGTGATTTTTTTCATATTGTAGAATGCTTTTATATTATTACAGCACTGGCTTTTACTTCTTTCAGTCCTCAATCTCTGATGTAATCTTTATTGCCACTTACATGTCTTCTTTGTATTGCAAGGTGATTTGAAGCTGTTTGAAGACCCTGATCTGGGTGGAGCAGTGAGGCTAGGAGATTCTCTGTTACTCCCCACCGCCTACACAGACAGGAGTGCCAGCACGGACTCCCCACTGGATGAAGATACAGAAGAATTATTCAGGTACTGTCCATCATACCAATAGAGCACCCCTCAGATATATACATTTTAACCATTCAATTTATTTATTTATTTTCTTCATTAATATTATTTGCTAAATGTTTTTTTTTAATGTGAGATACTAAATTAAACAGGTTTAGCTCCTCAAATTATGCATTCCTTCCTGTCCTTCCACTGACACTTTTGTATACTTGACTTGAGGTGTGCTATTCCTTTTAAAAATATACATTTCTGGAGCATGCATCTGTATGCTTGACTTGTTTAATTGGAGATATGCTCCCAATGTCATCATTTCACAGTGTTCCAGTACACTAGCCAGAGCAATCTGCCTTTTTTAAAAAAAAATTTCCCCCCTTCCTTCAACGGCACTATTATTTTTTCAGCGGGTTGAAATATTCAGAATGTTCCTGAAATGTCCTCCCCACACCAAGTGTAAGACATGAATGTGTTGAATATTTATTTTCCCATCTGTAGTACTATCATGCAGCTGACAGAATATCTAGCTGTTAAATGATTTAGCCAAAAAACATCCCAGAATCTTATTCTGTAAGAGGGAATACTACATGTCCATCATTTTCTTTCTTTTATCATGCATGACATGGACATAATACATTTGAGAAAAAACACCTAGCACAAAATGGACCAGACACAAACAAGTCTATCTTTACACCACATCTGATATTTATTAAATTAAAAAAAAACTGGACTGATCTGTATTTTGTGGGAAAGTTTACTACATTACAACTGTTATGAAAGTTGCATTAGTAGTTACCTCTAGGCAGGGGTTCCCATACTTTTTTGACACAGGAACTCCTTTGCCGCCCAGATTTTGGCTGAGGGCCCCCACCTACCAAAGGATGACGGGGGTTTGCTGATGGTTGCTTGGGGTGTGTGTGGGGGAGACGGTACAAACTTGTGAGAGCCACCCTACGACTCTCTCGCGGACCCCAGTTTGGGAACCACTGCCTTTAGGGATGTTACAATGAGATGACGTACGTCACAATGAGATTTGCTTTGCTTACTTGCATGGCATTTACAAGGAAATGGCAGACCAATTACGTAAACATTTTTATTATTTGTAATGAGGAAGCCTTTCCAGAAAGCGAAGATTTACTTCTACCACAAAACTATAAAATATTTGTTTTTAAAAAAGAGATAATAAATACTGCGTTACACTGCATTTCTAGGGTCAGTCGTAAGCCCTCTCTGTTAATAACGTTTTTTATTCCTCCTGAGATTTTAGGAAAATCCTCCAGCCAAAGAGTGTTGTGTAAGACCGCAATTCAAAAGACCCCTTGTTTCCAGTTTAAGCTTGGCTGTAATATATTTTTCAAAGTTTTTTTTAAAGTGAACTCTGACCTGTTTGTAGTACAGTACATTCCAGTAGTGTTTAAAGTGTCAAAAGTTATTATAAAAGTGTGATTCATATTAAGATTCTTGAGAACCATTCTTACCCTAGACCACAGCATATTTTCATAGCATGAACTCTTTCTTTTCCTTTTACTGTTGTGTCTTACTGTGTGCTGCAGTGTTTGGTTTTCACATAATGGGGCCCATGTTGGCAAAAAAAAAATCCACACGTGTCCATAGAGCATTATCCTAGAACTCTTGAGAATCATCCAGGTGCTTTTCTGGCAAACTTGAGAAGAACATTCACGCAATGGCTTTCATCATGCTACACTGCCATGAATCCCATTTTTACCCAGTGTGGAGTCATGAACACTGACCTTAGCCAAGGCGAGAGAGCCCTGCAGATCCCTGGATGTTGTTCTAGGGTTCTTTGTGACATTCTGGATGATTGTATGCCTTGCTCTTGGAGAGATTTTGGCAGGACGGACACTCTTGGGAAGATTCATTACTGTCCCAAATGTATTAATTTAAACAACATGGCTGTGACTCTGGTTCTGTGTAGCCCTAGAACCTTAGAAATGGCTTTGTAACCCTTTCCAGACTGATAAGCATGAACAGCTTTTGGAATTCAAAATTTCAGGAATTTCTTTTGATTGTTGCAGGATGTGCCTCTGAAATGGTGCTGACAACTTCACTCTGATGGTAAGGGCCAAAGATTCATATCAGGCAGGGCTGGCCCAAATCAGACTTTGTTGTTAACCAAAGAGCTCAAACGGCTAACCCTTTAAAGCCTATGAATTGTGTTTAAAGCCTAACAAACATGTGTGTGTGTGTGTGTGTTTGTGTGTGTGTGTGTATATATATATATATATATTCATTTCCTTTACCTCACTTTCTTTCTTGCCAATTTGGATTTTCTTTTTGAGTTAGGTAGAAAGTAAGGTAGAAAGAGCTCTGAAATGCTAATCCCATCATAATTTGTATTCGCATGCATACAAAATGTGAAATATTCGAACCAGGTTTATTTGTATTGTATCCTAATGACAAAGTGACAGGGAAGAAAGCTTAATTCTGTCAGGTTGCTGCCTGCAGCCCTGCAGTGTTTGAGCTGAGCCCTGACGGGCCAGGTGAAGTGAGATTATTAACGCACTTCTCCTGCTATGACTTCGTCCTAATGGGCTCTGAAAGAAGACTGTGTTCTTTGAAATTGTTTTGACTGTCTCGAAAGTGTGTGACTATCGGGTAATCAATACAGGGTTTTCATGGCTCACCTTGAATGGCCTTGCATGGATTCCAACTAAAACAAATCCATTTACTAATAAAGTAAAAGTTTGTGTTTGGATATGCTGTGCAACTTTTGAACACAAGGAAAACACTATCCTCATGGTAAACAAAGTCTGGATACACAGACCTGTGGAAGTAGTCATGTGAAATGTTTTCTTCGCTGCTTTGAATGCCCCCTTGATAAATAAATAGATTAAAAAAATATATACATACATGAAATAAATAAAAATAACTCTGTTTAATGCTTTCTACGTGTTTTGGAAATATGTTGTTACAAATCGAGAAATAGAATTGGACATTCCAGTGAATCTTTCACGTAACGGGAGAAATATATGTATTTTTGGTGTTGCCTGCAATGATCCAAGAGCAACATGCACAGCTGGGATGAAAAAACATCTTAAAGACAATTGCTCTTTCACATGCCCTTAATACAGAATTAGTACAAAGGCAGAGATCACACTTGGCTGTAGTGCCATCAGTTTTGCAGAAACCACTTGCAAGCAACTTTGCTTATCATTAATGAATACATAAGAAATATCTTTACCACATTTTTACTTAAAAGGTTTATACACTCACAGAGTGCCTATATAAGGTCTACACCCCCTTGAACTTACTTCACATTTTGTTTTCAGTGCCTCAAAGTTTCACCCATTTAAATGAGGATTTGTTTCCACTTATCTACACACCATACTCCACACTGTTAAGGGCGAAAAAAATATTGTGAAGAAATATATATATGTTTGAATCAGAAAACTAAAGTATCGTAATATGATAAGTCTCCACCCCATGGAGTTCATACTTGGTGGAGCACCTTTGGCAGCAATTAAAGCTGTGAGTCTGTTGGGTTAGGTCCCTACCAACTTTGCACACCTTTGTCTCCTTCCACTTCTTAATTGTCTTGAACCCTTGCCTTAGATATTTGTTTATACCCATCCCCCGATTTGTGCAATGTCTGGAATTCTAATGGTGAAGAACTATACCTTAAGTAGAGTCCGCTGTATTCTTTGCTTCTTTGTTTTAGAAACCAGGAGAGGAAGGGGGACCTCAGCTAAACGGCAGATGTTGAATGTGATGAAACAATAATTCCAATATATAAGGGACAGCAACAAATAAGAATCCAGGAGAGGAAGGGACAGCAACTTGATTTGATGGTTTATCTGATTTCTCCACCTTTTCCCACTTCTGCCCATGATCTAAGAGGCATTTATATCTCTGGGATCTGCCATCAGTGTCATCTGATTTAATTTAAATCACTCCAGCTGGGTTTTACAAATCCCATTTAATGTCTTCTAAACTAATTTATTTTGGATTTGTGTTGGACAAATCATGCCTGAGTTACATATGGAAGTATACTTGGGACCAAAGGGACAGACTGTATTCATTTTCTGATATGGAAACACTTTTGTGTGTGTTTTCAGGGTAGAGGACGACTTCGATAAACTTCTCACAGTCAGCGCAAGTGCCAAGCAAAAACCTAAGCTGCCTCCCAAACCTAAGCCAGACATCCCGAAGAAACCATCGTCTTTATCAAGGAGCAGCGCCAGTCCAGGTGTAGCCCCTCAAGCTGAGAGCAAGACAGAAAGCATGGATCAAATGGATATCCTGAAGTACATCCAACAGAACGAGTCAATGGCCAGCGATAACCTGGACTTGTTTTAGCAAAGCTTTTCTTTATATTCAGAATGATTTTTACAGATTTGTTTTAAGGATTTTTGTAAAAATCATTTTTTTATATACATCTTCGCCCCAGTGCAACATAACACTGGATTGTGAAACACAGTTTTACCAAGATTAAGATATATAGTATTTTATAAATAATGCAAACACTACTCTATATACAGTATACATATTTGATGAAGTAACAAGTAGTAATAATCTTTATTAGTGCCATCTAAATTTTTATCTGAATGAACAATACAAAACGATATGTATTTTTCATGTTAATGTTATCATTTCTAAGGTGCTGATTACTAATGAAGATTTTAAATGCAGGTTTATTATTGCAAACACGTTAAAATCTGCTCACGTTAAATGTCTTTCTTACTTTGTAGATTTCTTATTCTTTTCTCTAATTGTATTTCTATAAAAAGGAGATGATTATCATGTGAGTGTAGCTAACATTGTAGACTGTGTGTGTGAAATAATACCCGTTTTAAAAGCTGAATTACAATCCTAATAGAGGTCTTTCATTTATTTTTCATACATGTTAGTTTTACTCTGTTTCAAATTCTGTGTATAGAGATCGATTCATTTCCTGCTGTATAACAGTCCCTGCAGGCAAGATTAGTCACAGGGGCAGACAGTTCCTTCCTTATGGAGCAGCCTTACTTAAATTTGGAAAGGCTGCCTTTGCATGTACTGTACTTTGAATTTCCTGGAAATGGGATATTGTTTGTAGCTTACACGATGTGCAGATCTTATTTAAAAAACAATCATTTTGATATTTCTTCTATTTTAAAAGTGTAAGAGAAACAATGTCAAATTAAATAATGTGTAAAAACGGGTGGTTCTGAATTTATATTGTAGCTCAAAGATCCAGGTTCAGATCCCACCAAGGTCTCTTTATAAATGTTTTTACACACCCAGGCATACAAACATCAGTATAGATGTCTTTTGAAAACTAAACATTTTGATGATAGACATGGTAAACAAATGAACAGCATCTTAAACTGTTTGAGACATTCTATGTATATGATAATATATATATTTTTTTTAAGAATGTATTTTTTAATTTAAAAATGTGAGATGTATTTAGGATATTTATACAACGTATATTAATTGAAATGTTATCAAATGCATAAATCGTATATTCTGTATATGTGTGTGTGTGTGTGTGTGTGTGTGTATATATATACACTCACCTAAAGGATTATTAGGAACACCATACTAATACTGTGTTTGACCCCCTTTCGCCTTCAGAACTGCCTTAATTCTACGTGGCATTGATTCAACAAGGTGCTGAAAGCATTCTTTAGAAATGTTGGCCCATATTGATAGGATAGCATCTTGCATTTGATGGAGATTTGTGGGATGCACATCCAGGGCATGAAGCTCCCGTTCCACCACATCCCAAAGATGCTCTATTGGGTTGAGATCTGGTGACTGTGGGGGCCAGTTTAGTACAGTGAACTCATTGTCATGTTCAAGAAACCAATTTGAAATGATTCGACCTTTGTGACATGGTGCATTATCCTGCTGGAAGTAGCCATCAGAGGATGGGTACATGGTGGTCACAAAGGGATGGACATGGTCAGAAACAATGCTCAGGTAGGCCGTGGCATTTAAACGATGCCCAATTGGCACTAAGGGGCCTAAAGTGTGCCAAGAAAACATCCCCCACACCATTACACCACCACCACCAGCCTGCACAGTGGTAACAAGGCATGATGGATCCATGTTCTCATTCTGTTTACGCCAAATTCTCACTCTACCATCTGAATGTCTCAACAGAAATCGAGACTCATCAGACCAGGCAACATTTTTCCAGTCTTCAACTGTCCAATTTTGGTGAGCTTGTGCAAATTGTAGCCTCTTTTTCCTATTTGTAGTGGAGATGAGTGGTACCCGGTGGGGTCTTCTGCTGTTGTAGCCCATCCGCCTCAAGGTTGTACGTGTTGTGGCTTCACAAATGCTTTGCTGCATACCTCGGTTGTAACGAGTGGTTATTTCAGTCAAAGTTGCTCTTCTATCAGCTTGAATCAGTCGGCCCATTCTCCTCTGACCTCTAGCATCAACAAGGCATTTTCGCCCACAGGACTGCCGCATACTGGATGTTCTTCCCTTTTCACACCATTCTTTGTAAACCCTAGAAATGGTTGTGCGTGAAAATCCCAGTAACTGAGCAGATTGTGAAATACTCAGACCGGCCCGTCTGGCACCAACAACCATGCCACGCTCAAAATTGCTTAAATCACCTTTCTTTCCTATTCAGACATTCAGTTTGGAGTTCAGGAGATTGTCTTGACCAGGACCACACCCCTAAATGCATTGAAGCAACTGCCATGTGATTGGTTGGTTAGATAATTGCATTAATGAGAAATTGAACAGGTGTTCCTAATAATCCTTTAGGTGAGTGTATACTGCTCCAAAAAATTAAGGGAACACTTAACATTGATTTCTGAACTTGGAGTGTTCCCTTTTTTGGAGCATATATATATATATATATATATAATCTATTGATTTGCTTCCTTTAACTATGAATTCTTAGTCAATTAAGTCTTATGTAACATCACTGGTGTGAAATGTTACACTGTAGGAGGTGTGCAGGTCTGAACAGAAGCTGGGCATTGATGCAGGAGGCCTGGGGTTTTTACAGTCATATCTACAGATGTTTACAGGAAATGCTTCATCTCTTTGTTTTATGGGAAATCTCCATCACAATATTTGCTATAACAGGAATATTTTATATATTTTAATGTATATTGCTGCTGTGGTCTATTCTAACATTTTATTCCCACCAAGTTCCAAAATGTTTAAATACATTATCAACAAACTATATCTCACAGGCACTGAAAAGTATTGTCCTACACACTCTACATATCATTAAAAAAACAGTACTTCTTGATTATTTTCAATACCTTTCTATATATATATATATATATAGATATATATCTATAGATATATCTATATATATCTATATATATCTATAGATATATCTATATATATCTATAGATATATCTATAGATATATCTATATATATCTATAGATATATCTATATATATATATCTATATATATCTATAGATATATCTATATATATCTATATATATCTATAGATATATATAGATCTATATATATATATCTATAGATATATATAGATCTATATATATATCTATATCTATATATATATATAGATCTATATATATATCTATATCTATATAGATATATATAGATCTATATCTATATAGATATATATAGATCTATCTATATATATATATATATAGAGATCTATCTATATATATATATATATATAGATATATATATATCTATAGATATATATAGATATATATACACTCACCTAAAGGATTATTAGGAACACCATACTAATACTGTGTTTGACCCCCTTTCGCCTTCAGAACTGCCTTAATTCTACGTGGCATTGATTCAACAAGGTGCTGAAAGCATTCTTTAGAAATGTTGGCCCATATTGATAGGATAGCATCTTGCAGTTGATGGAGATTTGTGGGATGCACATCCAGGGCACGAAGCTCCCGTTCCACCACATCCCAAAGATGCTCTATTGGGTTGAGATCTGGTGACTGTGGGGGCCAGTTTAGTACAGTGAACTCATTGTCATGTTCAAGAAACCAATTTGAAATGATTCGACCTTTGTGACATGGTGCATTATCCTGCTGGAAGTAGCCATCAGAGGATGGGTACATGGTGGTCATAAAGGGATGGACATGGTCAGAAACAATGCTCAGGTAGGCCGTGGCATTTAAACGATGCCCAATTGGCACTAAGGGGCCTAAAGTGTACCAAGAAAACATCCCCCACACCATTACACCACCACCACCAGCCTGCACAGTGGTAACAAGGCATGATGGATCCATGTTCTCATTCTGTTTACGCCAAATTCTGACTCTACCATCTGAATGTCTCAACAGAAATCGAGACTCATCAGACCAGGCAACTTTTTTCCAGTCTTCAACTGTCCAATTTTGGTGAGCTTGTGCAAATTGTAGCCTCTTTTTCCTATTTGTAGTGGAGATGAGTGGTACCCGGTGGGGTCTTCTGCTGTTGTAGCCCATCCGCCTCAAGGTTGTACGTGTTGTGGCTTCACAAATGCTTTGCTGCATACCTCGGTTGTAACGAGTGGTTATTTCAGTCAAAGTTGCTCTTCTATCAGCTTGAATCAGTCGGCCCATTCTCCTCTGACCTCTAGCATCAACAAGGCATTTTCGCCCACAGGACTGCCGCATACTGGATGTTTTTCCTTTTTCACACCATTCTTTGTAAACCCTAGAAATGGTTGTGCGTGAAAACCCCAGTAACTGAGCAGATTGTGAAATACTCAGACCGGCCCGTCTGGCACCAACAACCATGCCACGCTCAAAATTGCTTAAATCACCTTTCTTTCCCATTCAGACATTCAGTTTGGAGTTCAGGAGATTGTCTTGACCAGGACCACACCCCTAAATGCATTGAAGCAACTGCCATGTGATTGGTTGGTTAGATAATTGCATTAATGAGAAATTGAACAGGTGTTCCTAATAATCCTTTAGGTGAGTGTATATATGCACACATATAGAAAGGTATTGAAAATAATCAAGAAGTACTGTTTTTTTAATGATATGTAGAGTGTGTAGGACAATACTTTTCAGTGCCTGTGAGATATAGTTTGTTGATAATGTATTTAAACATTTTGGAACTTGGTGGGAATAAAATGTTAGAATAGACCACAGCAGCAATATACATTAAAATATATAAAATATTCCTGTTATAGCAAATATTGTGATGGAGATTTCCCATAAAACAAAGAGATGAAGCATTTCCTGTAAACATCTGTAGATATGACTGTAAAAACCCCAGGCCTCCTGCATCAATGCCCAGCTTCTGTTCAGACCTGCACACCTCCTACAGTGTAACATTTCACACCAGTGATGTTACATAAGACTTAATTGACTAAGAATTCATAGTTAAAGGAAGCAAATCAATGCAGATGGAGATATTATGGAAGAAATCAAAAGAAGCGTGAAAAAGAAGATGGAAAGCAGTGTGTTTGGAAGAAATGGCACACTTGAAAGGAAATTTTCTCATTTGCTTGAAGAGAAAAATATTTGATGAAAGCATGATCTGTGCTCACGTATGGCTCTGAAACCTGGTTACTAAATGCATGAAATTGACAGAAAGTGGAAACAAAGAAGTATGCTTGCAATAACCGTAAGAGATAGTACATACTTTTGTTTGTTCTGATTTGTTTTTCTATCAGCAAGAAAAGATGGACAACGAAGGCTATAGGATGGATCCCAATAGATACACAGACTTAAAAATGGGAAGATGAAATAAGAAGCTTTGCTGGGGTAACCTGGGAAAGAGATGCTTCCAATCGAAACAAGTGGAAACATATCAGGGAGGCCTTCATCCAGCAGTGGATCGATAGAAGCTGCTGCTGATATTGATGTGTGTGTACAGTGAGGGGAAAAATGTATTTGATCACCTGCTGATTTTGTACGTTTGCCCACTGACAAAGAAATGATCAGTCTATCATTTTAATGGTAGTTGTATTTTAACAGTGAAAGACAGAATAACAACAAAAAAATCCAGAGAAACGCATTTCAAAAAAGTTATAAATTGATTTGCATGTTAATGAGGGAAATAAGTATTTGATCCCCTATCAATCAGCAAGATTTCTGGCTCCCAGGTGTCTTTTATACAGGTAACGAGCTGAGATTAGGAGCACTCTCTTAAAGGGAGTGCTCCTAATCTCAGCTCGTTACCTGTATAAAAGACACCTGTCCACAGAAGCAATCAATCAATCAGATTACGAACTCTCCACCATGGCCAAGACCAAAGAGCTGTCCAAGGATGTCATGGACAAGATTGTAGACCTACACAAGGCTGGAATGGGCTACAAGACCATCGCCAAGCAGCTTGGTGCGAAGGTGACAACAGTTGGTGCGATTATTCGCAAATGGAAGAAACACAAAATAACTGTCAGTCTCCCTCGGTCTGGGGCTCCATGCAAGATCTCACCTCGTGGAGTTTCAATGATCATGAGAACGGTGAGGAATCAGCCCAGAACTACACGGGAGGATCTTGTTAATGATCTCAAGGCAGCTGGGACCATAGTCACCAAGAAAACAATTGGTAACACACTACGCCGTGAAGGACTGAAATCCTGCAGCGCCCGCAAGGTCCCCCTGCTCAAGAAAGCACATGTACAGGCTCGTCTGAAGTTTGCCAATGAACATCTGAATGATTCAGAGGAGAACTGGGTGAAAGTGTTGTGGTCAGATGAGACCAAAATCGAGCTCTTTGGCATCAACTCAACACGCCGTGTTTGGAGGAGGAGGAATGACTCCAAGAACACCATCCCCACCGTCAAACATGGAGGTGGAAACATTATGCTTTAGGGGTGTTTTTCTGCTAAGGGGACAGGACAACTGCACCGCATCAAAGGGACGATGGACGGGGCCATGTACCGTCAAATCTTGGGTGAGAACCTCCGTCCCTCAGCCAGGGCATTGAAAATGGCTCGTGGATGGGTATTCCAGCATGACAATGACCCAAAACACACAGCCAAGGCAACAAAGGAGTGGCTCAAGAAGAAGCACATTAAGGTCCTGGAGTGGCCTAGCCAGTCTCCAGACCTTAATCCCATAGAAAATCTGTGGAGGGACCTGAAGGTTCGAGTTGCCAAACGTCAGCCTCGAAACCTTAATGACTTGGAGAGGATCTGCAAAGAGGAGTGGGACAAACTCCCTCCTGAGATGTGTGCAAACCTGGTGGCCAACTACAAGAAACGTCTGACCTCTGTGATTGCCAACAAGGGTTTTGCCACCAAGTACTAAGTCGAAGGGGTCAAATACGTATTTCCCTCATTAATATGCAAATCAATTTTTAACTTTTTTGAAATGCATTTTTCTGGATTTTTTTGTTGTTATTTTGTCTCTCACTGTTAAAATACACCTACCATTAAAATTATAGACTGATCATTTCTTTGTCAGTGGGCAAATCAGCAGGGGATCAAATACTTTTTTCCCTCACTGTATGTATAAATATGTATAGAGATTTTAAAAAATAAAGGATAACATCATCTTTAAATGTATAAAGTTCCTTCCAGGTGAATGGAAACATTTTCAAAACTGTAACAATACACGTGATGTCTAAAATACCCACAGTTCTACAGTGTTGTTCCCAACTCCTCCTCTTAAATCTGCTGTTCCAGAGGAAAAAACAAAGTTTGGCTCCAGTCTGAATGCACACAGACATTCTTGCTCTTTCTCAAGTATTTAAATTTAGTTCCAGTGCATGCCAGCTCAAATGCAGCCAAATATGTGGCAGACGTAGCAATCCTACAAGTCACTCAGATGTTCTTCCTCTCAACAGAAAGGACAAACATTTTCCAGCTGGATCATGTTTTTTCACTGGGGATCAGACAGCATTGATGGGATTTCCAGCATTCAAGTCTTTTTCAGTTTCATTTTTTATTCTCAAAATTTAGCTGGGAAAAATAATTGTTTGCAAAGATGATATGAGTGGCTGATTGGCAATAGCATTTTGGTGTATTAGCCGATAATTAGTCCTAGTAATAAGTGCATATCCCCCAAAATAAGAAGCTCCTCTCAAATTTCCACTCATCTCATCTTTGTGTGGCCAGAATAAATGCAGATATCACACTTCAACACTAACTTTCCTTTCAGTTCTGAACAAACGTGAAATATACAGAAAAATATCATATGAGAAAAATACGAGATTAGAATGCCAAGTGGAAGCATGACCGCTTCATCTTATTTTTAGGCACAGTATATCTTAATTCCCTTAAATAGAGTTGTTGTACTGTTTCTTACTGAAGCAGGAGCCGCAAAGAATGCACAAAGGCTAAAAATAAAGGCTTCACCGACACAGAAATGTTAAGATGTTTGTACCTTTGGAAACCTTTTACACAACTTCCCATCAAGCAGAGTTAATTAATTTTTAAATTAAATTAACAGAGGAATTTAAACTGCCATCTGATTATGTAGGAATACATTAAATCCTATTATAATATAATTTAATGAAAATGAATAATTGTCAGCATCATTTAAAAATCAAGGGGTTATTATGCTTAATAACATCTTTAGTCTCCAGGCCCGAGTGACACAATTGTCCTACCTGAAACCTTTATTTGGAGATTGACCCTTCCCATCATACTATTTTCTCCCCTTATCTCAGTTATGTACAGACTCCATCCTTCACACAGTCTGAAATACTGATTTATTACACAATGTGGTCCTCACATCCTGTCCCAGGTTATATGACACACATGATGTCCATATTCAGCTTTGTTTTTGTTTTTGTTTATGTTTATGTTTATTCAAGTTAGTTAAAGGACTCGACAATTTACAGTAATCCAGCCACGTTTGGCTATTTTTGGATGTTACCCTTACTGTAGTCGTAACCCCATACGTCAGTGACTGTACTTTCTGAATCCTATCAGCTCCCAGTGAGAATGTTAAAGGTTTCTTAGTGCTGCTGGGTTTTCGGTTTAATACTGACCTTTCTTGACTCACATTTCCCAATGCCCACGAACTCTATGGTTCCCACTGTGAGAAAGTTTGCACGAGATGATGCCAGCCAGCCAGCCTACTAAACCATAGTAACAAAATGGGTTGTGACACACTAGTTACTGTAACACTGCATCTCTTGGGTTCAGAGCTGTGCAGAACATTGCTTAAGTGTTCTTAGAAGTAAAGGAAAAAAACAGGAGAGAGCCTTGTAACAGACTATGGTAAAATAGTTATTTTCACAGAGACACATACTAAACACAGAGGGTGTGTTAGACGGCCAGTTCATTGGTAGTAATGAGTACAATCAATCTTTTCACAGCATAGCTGAACAATATAAGCCCTATATATCTCCATAGATGTTTAGGATGGTGGTTGAAAGGATACAATTTGGGTTTTGGAATAACTTTACAGTGAAATCTCATTCACTGAAATCTTATGGATGAGTGGTCAATACATAGCAGTTTGCTTATCTGCAGTTGGTTAAATGTCGAAAATAATATCTTGGCCATTGAATGAGCTTTGAGTTAGGATCTGAGTACTTAATCATCACACGTGAAATCCAAATAATCTTCTGAAAGGAATTTATGTGTACTTGACGTTTAAGATAATGTTGATATATGTAGTGAAAGCTGGCAGACGTTGAGGTGGAAACATCTGCTTGTCTGTTTTAGAAAGTTACATATGAGGCAATCATCTTTTTTTTTCCTCCTTTTCCTGAGGTTGGTTTCATAATGTTTCTCAAGAGAAAAACGTACCATTATACAAGATATATAAGCTGAATTTAGCTTGTACCAAAGATTAATCAAACGGAAAGCTGTCAGGTGTGAAAACTCATTGATGGTGTTTTAATTGGAACATTCGACATAGGTTTCTGTTTTTCCCAAAATTAAGGTTTTGCTTGGAGCACTGCCACACGAATACTGTATATATTTGTAACAGGTTGAATTACTTCAAAGAGAGAGAGAGAGAGAGAGAGAGAGAGAGAGAGAGAGAGAGAGAGAGATTAAAGCTCATTGGAAATCCTACACAGTAAGGCTCACAAACATCATAATTTATGTATTTTTTAAACACAATCTTCAATAAACATGTCATTAACATTAGATAGATGAACTTTGTTATACACAAATCCAGTGTTAATGCAGCACATCTGGCCTGGGCTCTCAAAGTAGTTCTGCCCACTTCATGTGTGAAGGTTGTATTATGTGTAACTGCAGGTATAAGGTGGAACCAACCTGTTCAGGGCTTTATATTTTAAAGTGTAAAATTAGTTCTACATCTAATGTGAAAAGAATGCAAATGTGCCTGGACATGTGTCATATATATTCCTGCTATTAGTTCAGATAATACTCAAACAGCCAAGCCTGTTCCAACTGTAGCCTGTTAAGTGAATTCTCAGAAAACTAATTAACGCATTGTCATTGCCATAATTATGATTATCCATTGACGATCCTTTTTATTATTCTCAGTATTAGTGACAGAGTGAGAGGAACAGAACCAGAATTGCATAAGAAAAAGAGTCTCAAAAATAGGAATTTCCAGTCGCACATCTGTCCTAATCTAGCCATCCATCAATAACCATTGTTTTAGCACAGAAGCAGACAAAGCATTGTCATACTGAATCTGAAAGGACTTCTGAGTTTTGTCGGTATAGCAAGGATAATGATTAATTTAAGCAAGAAATAATATATTGATACTATGGCTTCAAAACAGCATCTGTTACAAATAATATAAAATGTTTAATACTCTTGTAAATATTTAAGCAAATAAATAAATACACAATAAAATAGAATGTATTCATCAGAATCCATTGATACATTTACTTTTCAAAGCACATTTCAATTAAATGTACTTGGCAGTACCTGAGGTATTAAACCAATTCCATATGTCATCTTGTATCAATCATGCATTTACAGTAGTCAGCAAATATCTAGCCAAGTGTGTAGACATTTTGCGCTTTCTAGCACTCAGTACATTATATATTTTTACAGAACATGCTGTAAACTGAACAGTTGACAGACTTTCATCAATTGAATGAAAGAATACAGTGCTGTACTTTTCCTTTTGTTCTACAGTTAAATGTGAATAAACACAAACTCTTGGATAATTAAGGTACTTGCTATCTATCAAGCATGAATGGCCTCTTGTTGTTTGTAAGTTGCTTATGTTCTTATGAACTGAGCTACCATGACCCCCTCGGACATTGATAGTAACTTTAAATACACACGTTTTGACACGTTTTTGAATGTTAGTATTCAGATTTATGCATATGTGTTTATCAATTATACGTTTTTGCACACCGATTCATCGTAGTAGTTATAGTACTAAACATGCCAGCTGATTGAACTGAGCTAAGTCAGAGATGTCAAAAGCATACATGTATCTGCAACTTTATGTACATAAAGGTCTGAGTTCAGCATGGCAAAACATCCGTCACATTCCTTGGTGATTAAAGGTATAACAACGGAGCGCACATATATTAAACACATATGCACATAATAGTAACCTGTGTGCACATTATTATTATTATTATTATTATTATTATTATTATTATTATATCAACTATGTAATCTCTGGTGCTCCATATATAACAATCATACAGGCGGGGGACGGACCTTAATATAAAGAGACTGATTTGAATCACTAGAGGGCGCTAGACACATATTTTAACTGAAATATGCAGGATGAATAGGGGAGCAATAGTTATTACCCAACATAGTTTATTTGAGGGGATACAATTGTACTCCCTGTTTCTCAGCTCTGGAGTCTGGTCTTCAGAGACAAGAAAGAGTAAAAGATTTTCAGTTATTTATTTGAATCTGTTAAGTTTAATACACACATTTGAAATAAGGGTGACTTATCACTGAGCAGCTAGTTCTAACATAAAATATACTGAATTTTGTACACTTAGTAATTGAATGTGTCAGTAAAGTGTTATTAATTATAGTTATGGTCATTTAAAAACTCTGATTATATCCTGCTGTTGATAAACCTCATAAATAGATGCTTAACAAGAAAAACTGAATACATCTCCCAGTAAACATCATATTTTTTAATGAACTTTTCTGACCACTGAGGTTAAATGAGAACTGGCATGAAGCACTTAGCAGGTTGAAATATGAAAAACAGAAAAGAAAGAGCGAAACAGTCTAGAGGCTGTGGGAATCACTGCACTGCAGGGAGTACATACTCTGACAGATGACTGGCCTCCGAGCGGGGCACTCGAAGAGAGAGAGATGAGCTGAAGTAATGTGTAACACTCCCCAGCTGGCAGTGCAGGGAGCTTGGTGTGGGGAGAGGCTGACACCGCGCAGCACAGTGCAGTACAGCGCAGCCTGGACACTTTTGAAGTTACACGGTGTTGTTTGCCAGAGAAAGCAAACAACACACTATGAAAACAATGTAATTGCAACAGAGCTGAATTTGACACCAACCTCAGAGCCATAAACCAGATACTGCAAATAAATAACTGAATAAAAAATAGGCAACCAAATCTGCAAAAAACATTCTTATATACATATAATATAATCATCAGCCCATATCAATCCCCTGCTGCATGAAGGCCTTCCCAATGGACTGGAAACATGGCAAAAGAAGATCAAAGATGGACAAAGGAAGTAACTGAATGGATCCCAAGAGACAAAAAAAGACAGGAAGATGAAAACATAAACTTTGCAGGCGTGACATGCATTGAATCAGGTGGAAAGATCTTGGGGAGGCCTTCAGATATAGGCAGATGGTGATGGTGATATAGATTATCTATCTATATATATATATATATATATATATATATATATATATATATAAACTATATACATATAGTTTATTTCTTAAGTAGTAAGTAAGTAAGTGTTTTACATCATGAAGCAGATTGGTATAGAAGTCTCATAGAAAAACACCATTATGATGATGATGATTATTATTATTATTATTATTTTCGGAAATGCATGACATCTCAAAGGAGGAAAGAAAATTCAGCTTTTTCAAACAGGTAAATTACAATGAAATTAGAACAAAAAATAGCATGGAGATTAGCGTAGGCAGAGGTGCGTATAACATAATATGAAATCGATCCCTCTAAAGTGGCTAAGATGATTCTTTAGATCAAAATAGAAGTAACTCGTGAAGCAGTACAGAAAAGATGAAAGACTACATTTCTTAAAGTATAATTCTGTTCATTTCTTGATTTTATTAGAGGAAAAAAAACAATACTACCAGCCTTGTTTCTATGAAGGCACAAGGTGTGTAGTAGTCTAGAGATGACATGTATTAAACTTGTAACAGTCTGCTGAAAAATGATTACAAGGAATTATAACAGGGATAGAAACAATCAATTGTTTCAGGAAACAAAGCATTCTGTGCCTCACATTTTCCGAGCTGCAGGCAAGGCTTGGTTTTACTGGCTGTGACTTCTGTAGCATGAAGCGATGCAGTGTATTGCAAACCTGTGATTTTGTGATAATGTTGCTTGTACTATGCAGTTCCTTTATTCCTACTATACCTTTGATTGTGTGTGTCTCACAAGTGTGTTAAAGATATTGTCTCCCCTAAGAAAGCCATTACCATGTATACAAAAGATGTTGCTAGCACTGAAAAAGAAACAAATAATGCAAAGACTATCAATGTTGTGTTAAACCATGAAAATGAGAAAATGATTACACCACCTTAAGAGTATGGGAAGAAAATCCACCAGCAGTATTTTATTATTTTATTTAAAAATTAACAAAGGAAACATGCACACATGGTGCCTGATACGAATGCAAGTGTGCAGCAGTTGGAGACAATACTGAAAGCAACATTTAAGTCTGTGTGCTGAAGACTTTGCGCAGGTTATTTCTCACCCAGCGATTTCCCTGGAGGTAGGCATGTGAAATAAGGAAAATCAATCAACTTCAATTCAGTTTGAGCTGTGAAGATGGGCTAAGGGTTGAATAGGAATTCGAAATGCCAACAAAAGACTCATTGCAATTTCAAAAGATGCTGTCTACACAAATACCCCATGCCCAGCACATTTACTAACACCATTTTAAGAATGCATCTCAGGGCTTTACCAGAACATATATTAGCTGTTTCCTGATCAGTCCTTAAGGGAACAAACCTTACTGCAAAGCTGATTCATGTAGAATTGGTTTGTGCTATAGAGGTAAGTGTTTTTCTTATAATAGAAATGAAAGTGGAGCTAAATAGGAATATCCCCATGTAAGGTCCAACACATCAAAGAAGATTACTATTTTCAGGGCAGCTTTGGAAGACTGTTAACTTCACGCCTTCTTAAAGTCTATTCCCAGAAACTATACTGAGTGTAAATGAGGAGCAGGAATTGGGCAAAACCTGAAACACTGGACCTCACATTCACCTCTAAAATAGCTTTAAATTAATGTCCCCCGTCACAGGTTTGTGCAAGCATACTGCCATCTGTTAGAATTGAAGAGTCAAAGGCCTGGAATAAAAAAAAAATCAGTAATTTCAGCTGTACCAGAAGAGGGTTGCAAATTAAGAAACAGCTGCAATTGATAGGGTCAACAGAAGTTTGACTTCACCGTGGTGAGGGAATAATTGTCCAATAAGGAAATGCGGAAAAAAAACAAGGGCACAATTTTCAGGTTTGATATTATTTTTTAATCTCACTATGACTAACTTTGATGTTATTCCCTCGGCAACCTTGTAGCTTCAGAAAATATGGCCTTATTACTGCTAATTAGGTTTTAATTAGATCTTCAATGTCTAGGCTGTGTCTAATAAATACTGTACAGATGCGATGAAAGATTGTGTGCTGTGCAAAGATTTTAAATAGATCAACGTGCCTTATAAATGGAGTCATGCAAAAGTTGTCCTTTCATTTCCACAGACTCCGCCAATACTGAAGATGTTTAATAATTTGTATATCAGGAAAACAGCATAAATAAATCCCTTTGATACAAAACAAGTACCATTTATATTGTAGAAGTTTAAATAAGTCAGTTGGTATAGCTAAAGGCTTTGGGCTTGTAGATCTGACTTAACTCAATTATAATGTCTGTAGCACTGTATTTTTTAGATAAATGTGTCGTAGTTTAGTTCCACACAATTATAGTGACATTGCTACTTCAGGTTTAATAAACTGTCTGGATACTCCCATATTCTATACAGTGTATATATTATTTATTTGTGTGACAGAAAACAAATGCCAAAAGGGTGACAAATGAAACCAAATATTCTGATAGCTAACCAGTAGGTTATAGACGAATAGTGAATAGAACAGTAGCAAGTACAAATACAACTACCGAAACACTTACATTGTCCTTAATGCCATTTTTTCAAACCATCTTCTATAACTTTATTCACCAATTAGTCACAGCCAACAGCAAAACATAAACCACTAGAGCCGCAGAGGATATAGATAAGTCACTGTTCAGGTTATTAAATAGACCCTGCACCAAAAAATAAAATATACAGAGCTGTTGAAACGGCAGAGGAATAACTGCTTTTTACAAGGCCGAAACAGATCATAATCACAGTCTGAAAACTATAATAATATAACTTGCAATCAAGCCATGAAGACCAATTCACTCCAAGGCCCTGGTATGTTACAGGGATCTTAACATTGTTATTATTATTTATTTATTTATTTTTAATTTTCCCATAGAGGCTTTGCAAGATTGAATGTTTGCTTGCAAATGGATCTTATGTGTAGACAAAATTATATTTTGGAAATGTCAAACGTGGTAAAATACATTAATTTATGGTATTCATTCAATTTTTATATTTTTTATTCACGGGTTCACAGCAGATTCCCACCGCAATTTAACCATTTCCTCCAGCCTACTCTTATTGCTGTCATCTGCATTAATGATGGTTTGGACAGACTGCTAAGCTTTTGTTAGGCGCAGTGACAGTTCGCCAATTACATTTACTTTTTGTTTGACAAGAGAGTGACTTTTTCCAATTTCCAATTTGGGGGGTGGGGGAGGAGTGAGAACGTTCATCTGTTCTCATATTAGCATCTGAAATAAAAGCTTAAAAGCATTGTTACCCTTTGCCCCCTGACATTGTGCAGCTTAAGCAGTAAATTGATCTTGAATATACTGTTTTAGCTCAAATGTCTAAATATCAACATCATTCAGAAGATGATAAACAATGGTGGTGGTGTTTTTTTTAATGGGACATAATAGCCTACAACATTGAAACTATTAGTTTGCAATGAAATACTATATATTAACTCCGTAACTTGCTGATGTAATTGTTATCAAAATGAAGCCAAAATGAAGGTTATGTTGCAATCCCTTGACTCCAGTACATTCAGGTAAGTCTTCTGCAATAGCAAATTACATCACTTCCTCTTAGAAATGTCCATACTCTCTGAATGTACTGACACTACATAAAGTTATAATGCATTTCTTCAGATGTAGCTTCAGTTCTCTCCAAGTGGAACCGAGGGAAGTCAGCTGGTAACAGTTATGTTAACAAGAAGAACATACAAAAAAAAAAAGGCCACAGATGGAGATCAATTACTTGTGTCAATAGTGGGTGTTGCCTAGTCAATAGTCCTTTAAACAGGTTTGCTTGGATTTTCCTCTAATGGACAATGACACAATTTAACTCATGTTGTACGGTGATGCAAAATGTCTGGGTTAGGTGAAGTATTCACCCCTCTGAGTCAATACTTGGTAGAACCACCTTTGACAGCAATTACAACTGTGAGTAATTTGGGGGTAAGTCTCTACCAGGTCTATCTGGATTGGGCAATATTTGACCATTCTTCTAAGCAAAATTGTTTAAGCTCTGTCATGTTGGATGGGAATCGTTGGTGGACAGCAATCTTCAAGTCTTGCTACAGGCTTGGACTGAGCCACTCTAGGACATTTGATTTCTTGTTTTAAACCAATCCAGCGTTGATTTGTCTGTTTACTTGGGATCATTGCCCAGCTGAAAGTTAAATCTCCATCTCCATTTAGGCCTTTTGCAAATAGAACCAGGCAGGCATGTACTTGTTTAACTCCATCCATTTCACCCTCTACAATTCCATATTTAAAAAAAGAATGATGTTACCTCTGTTTAATTTGCTTTAAAGGATATAACAGAAATACTACATTCATTATTTAGAAACCTGTAGGGTGTAGTACCATTAAAAAAAATGTTTTTTCAGTGTTTTTTGGGAGTGTTTTTTCCCCCTCAGATTAACTATACTGTGCTTCCTTTTCCTGTGAATTTGAACAATACATTAGAAATTATGGATGCATGTAAATTAAACAGAAGCAGAAACCCATCTGGCAGATCAATCTAAAGACCACATCGGTAGAGCATTAAAGTCAAATTAGAAGCCTTTTAACCCGGATCATCTACCATGTTATTAGAGTGCAGTTAATTTGTACTAAAGGCAAGTCCACCGCATCTTGTTCCCACACATTTGGGCTTTCTCAAGTCATGACCACATTGACGTATGGGGCCATGGTTCCCCCCACTAGACCGGGACAGTCAACTCTTTCTCTCTGTACAAACACCTGGGAGTAATTATTCACCAGTTCCATGCATGTAGCCAGGATACCTCACAGCACAAGGCCTTGAATCTGGTAAGGCTGAGTAAAGAAAGCTACAGAGGAAAGTGTAGCTAAGGCATTCACTTACATTTTGAATAAAAAAAACAATAACAAAATTAAACGTTAAGCAATCTGAACTGAATTTAAGAGGTTGGAAAGAAATGAAAAGGAAAAAGGCAATTTTCTATATACAGAAGTAGAATTCACAACTTGTAATCAATAAGTCTCTATTGATTTCTTAACATTTTGAACAGATTTTCTTTGTCCACTTATTTGCCTGCAGTTTGTTAATATTAAGAATTTGTTGAAATTATCTTATCAGCGATGCTTGATTCATACAGCATATCCTCTTAGTGAAGCACTACAACTGCTGCCTTACTGAAAAATGGCACATTTCTAAAATATAAGATTAACAAGGGTACTGGTGTTGAGGAATGGTGTCAACTATCACTTCATTAATATTTAAAAATGTCCCGACAAAAAGTCACTGAACTGGTTATGTTAGAAAGCACATAAATTATTACTTAGGACCAAGACAGTTTGCCATGTGGAAAAATGTAACAAGAGATAAACTACCATTAGCTGTGTTTGAAGCACTTAGTAATGATTTCCTATAAAGCACAGCTTGACTTCGGAGAGGCATAAGAAACTGATATATTGTAGACCAACCACATATTCAATCAGAAGGTCAGAATGTTTTCCCCTTTCAAACTGCTTTGAAAACAGAAAGAACAAACTGTAAATGTACAATCAGATTCAGGAGCACTTTAGAACTGCAATAGCGTTTCCCTTATAATTCTCAAAACATTTTGATGGATTTGTCACACAGGAAAAGGAAAAGGCATTCACACAAAATGCAGACTACGTTTGTTGTTTTCCTCCACGTAATCCATGACACGGCACATCGATGTAATGCTACAGAGTGATTTTCAAAAATGTTGGCATTTCTTCGGGTTGTCTGAAAACAGTGTCACACAGTGAGACAAGTGAAAGGATTGTTGTCAGAGTAGTTGGCATTCAGGTTTCATTGTTGTTTTCTTGGAAAAAAGAAACCTAACATGTGTCTTATTAATCATTTAACTGGTCTGACAGCTGGAAAATCATGAACTGGTTCCCCAGACTAGATGCTATACCCAGACAGTGAATATATTCATTTCATTGGTGTCTCATGGGCTGGAGTACTTCATGCACTAAGCTTACTTGGATAGCTATTTCTTGTGAAACTGCCCCATCACATTCGATGGCATCACAATTTTCAGGTTTAAAGTACATACAGCCTTTATTATGATTGAGCACCATAGAGTTCTATTCAGAGCCAAAGCCCATCCCATTGTTAAGTTAAAATGAATACTTCTAAAAATATATTGTCCAGCCTTGAACTGAAATCATTAGATGTCTGTATTCAATAAGAATGATCTAAAACGTCTTTTAAAATAAACTGCAGCTTGAAAAACTTCCAAATGTCTGTCTCTATCTCTCCCCCTTTTCCTTCCTCTTCCTTTCTCTCTCCTTTTCTTATTTGAATGTCAACTATTTAAAAAGAAAGTAACTTAGCATTCATTCCCCTTAATACATTATCACAGTTAAGGGCGTTGTTGGTTTATTTAATAAGGCCTTGTTGGAAATAGTGAGGTTAAACCTTTGAGATAATAAGGTGCACAGTCCTGTACTTTTATTTTATGATAACTGGTATGAACATGGTGGACTATATGAATCCTACACTGAGGTGTTTTCAGTGAGTGCATATAGACATATCTTCTAGTTATAAGACAAGTAATTTTAACTTCACAATGAAAGATAAACTAAACACACAGATAAACCTTTGATTGAGGGTGTCTCAATTCAGACGTCATTCCTGACTCTCTGGCTATGCCAGAAACAAATATACATAAATATTCAAGAAATAAATAGCAAAAAATTAAATCAAATAAATAAAAAATCAAAGGCTAATCAACCTTTTAATTCATCTCAAGGTTTTCATGTGTGCATGTCTACCATGGTTATTATTTTGCAGACTGAATTGCGTATCTACTGTGAACAGCTGTGTAAATGTAATAGTATATGGACTGTGTTATGTAAACATAAGGCTCACAATACTTATGCATCAGGCGGGGATTTGGTGTTGCCAAAGATTGCTGCACTAGTGGTTATATACTGTAGCAGAGATTAGTGTGTGTGTGTGTGTGTGTGTGTGTGTGTGTGTGTGTGTGTCAGAAAAAGATGTTAGATGTGGCCATTTAATGAAGCTTTACTGCTACCTCCATATAACAAAGAAAGGGTTAAATAAGAATAAATTATTAGTATAAATTAGCACAGTAGCCATCTTTAAAACAAATCAGAATCATAATGGAATGAATGTGAGGAACAATATTGTTGTTAAATTCAATTTGACCATATTCCACATGTATGTTTATGGAATCAAGCATGATATCAAATACACAGCTTCTCCTCCTGTTTATCCCCTAACTGCTTTCACTCACCTGAATTGCTACAATCAGAGGAGACTGGGGTCTTTAATGTTTCTCTTGGTACAGTTTGTCCTCCGTCAATATAATTTCAGAGCCATAAATGTCAACGAGATAAATGTGATACAGATAAGCATGGAGATGACTGCAGAACCGTCTGCGCAGGCACGTCCTCTTTTGCCATTTCGCTGGACCCCAGAACATGAGCTTTCTGTGTCTGTGTGTTGCATTAGACCTTAATAACTGCGTATTTCGGCTGGCTGGCTTCACTAATAGTGTTGTTCTCCACCGTTTCACTACATCTCTGTCTCTATTGTGTGTCTTATTAGTTATATTTATAGCTAATTTCGATCCTGTCTGTCCGTGCACCGGAACTCCGTCTGACATTTCGGTTTCAGTTTCGGTTCACAAATAGAGCATTTAAAAATAATAATCATGTTAATATAGTGCCACTATATAATATAGTGCTTTTTCCTCCACAGCAGGAGCGCTAGCAGCGGCAGTAAATTCCAAGGCCCGGCCGCCCGGCCTGAGCCTCGGTCTGTCGTAAGAGATCTTGCCCGCGAGACGTGCTCCTCCGCTGGCTTGCACCCACACTACAGCTCACAGCTGCAGCTGTAGGAGATCTTGCTCTCTCAGCTTGCTGGAATCGAGCTCTGCTGCGCTCTACAGTCCACGGTTGCGGCCTCGGTTCTAAGCCCCGCTTTGGCTGGTGGCCTACTACCCTCAGCCCCACGGACCCCTGACCCCGCGTCAACCGGTGTCCCTGGAAACCCCGGCACACATGGTGTGGTTAAGCCTACGGGCTTGTATCCTGCACCTGGTGTTTGGAATATGCAGTGTTCTGTCTGGCAACAACAAGGTTGCATCTGGTTGGTGTTGCAGTGCCCCTGTGTCCATAAATGTTGCCGAGTGGAGACGCACTGACAGTGGCGAGGCCGCTAGGCGCTACACTTATTGCAGTGGCGTTTCAGTTGTTATGTGCCCCCTGGTGCAAACACTGACCGGTGCCCCTGCTGCACGTTTCCCTGGTCATGTGCCCCCACCATGCCTCACCATGTGACACTTGCGGCCGACACACCTTGCCTGCCTGGAGTGGTGAGGCGGTGAGCATCCCAGTACCTGACCCCCCCACATCTCAATTCTCTACCGCCGGCCCATGTGCCACTAGACTCTGAGGGGAGCCTCTCTGCCCTGTCTATGGACAAAGGCAGCAGACAGGTAATCTGGGAGGAGGACCGCCTATTACTCAGCCCGCATGCGGGCTTGAAGTCGGAGGCGGAGCTCATGGAGGAGGAACCAGCCTCGCCCCCCCCACTCCGCTATCTGCGGAGTCACGAAGTCACGTAACTTGGTCTGTTCTGACAGGCAATGTTGCGTTACGGAGACCCTGCTCTGGAGGGCCTACGAGGCTGGAGCCCAAGCGGCTCGCCTATGTGACAACAAAAGCCTGCTGGCCCTTTACCTGGCCCAGCTGGTTGAGGCCCTGGACCCAGCCACTGCATCACAGGCCCCACTCCCTATCAGAGAGATAGCGGTGGCGGACGAGCCGCTACTCAATGTGATGCGTCACGGCTCAAGGGCAATTGGACGCTCCTTGGCAGCCATTGTGGTGGCACACCGCCAGCTCTGGCTGTCACAGGCAAGATTGACAGAACAGGACCCGCCTCATAGATGCGCCCATATCGCTGAGATTTACTTTCAGCCCCTCCATGGAGGAGATGCTGACGCGCACTCCCCAGGAGAGGGAACAGTCCCTGCAGCTAGCCAGGGTCTACCCTGTTACACCCTTGGCCCTGCCCAACAGGCAACCTTTAAGTCTCTTGACCTCGGATCCCAGGCAGTAGCCCAGGCAGCAGTCTCGCTCACTGATCTTACGTCCTGGCTCCCTGCGGTCTGGCATGGCATACGTCAGGAGGATGGCTGGCAGGCCTTCGCCCCCGTCCCCTCCTGCGCTTCGGCCCTGTGATATTCCAACAGTCTCTGGCCCACCCATACACCTCCCAGCAACTCCAATCTATAACAGTTGGCTACTCCCTGTAGTTTCAGGCCTGTCCACCCCCCTTCTGAGGTGTGGTGTGGACGCGAGTGAGGGACCCGTTGCAGTGTGTGGGACTTTGCATCGAAATCGCCACTCTCCTGGAGAAGCGAGCAATTTGCGAAGCGCCCCCACTGGGGCAGCACGGGGGATTCTAATCCCCACACTTCCTAGTACCCAAGGAAAATGGTGATTTCTGCCTCATCTTGGATTGGAGACACCTGAACCGCTGCCTCAGGGTGTTGTGCTTCAGCACACTCAACCTGCGCACCATGTCCCAGGCCATCAAGCCCGGCAACTGGTTGATTACGGTGGATCTGAAAGTCGCTTAATTTCACATCCCTATTGCACAGATACACAGGAAGTTCCTCCACTTTGCCTACGAGGGCCGAGGGTTCAAGTTTGCTGTTCTCCCCTTCGGCCTGATGCTAGCCCCATGCACTTTTTTCAAGTACATGGACATCGTGTTCGCCCCCTTGCGTTGCCAGGGGGTCCAAGTCTTCAATTATGCACTGGAGAAATGCGCTGTAGAGAGTTGCCTCCATACATGTGTGTCTCTCCCTCTTCTGACTGGGAGCTCGTGTCAGGGTGTCCCCTTGCCAGAGACTGCTGGGCCTCCTAGCGGCCCCATCGGCCTCCTCTGATTGAGGATGCGGCAGTGGTGGTTTGGGTCTTTACAGATGCATCCTCGCCACAATTAAGCACGCCGAGTCACAGTCACTCCGGCGTGCTGGAAGGTGCTCCGTTGATGGCGAAGCCCTTATAATTTGACCCTTAGTGTGCCACTGGAACCAGTCTGCCACCGAGTGGTGATGATGACAGACACCTCCAAACAAGGTTTGGGAGCAGTATGCGACGGATGTGGTGTCCGAGGCAGGTGGACGGAGCCTGCAAGGGCTGTCTACATCAATGTCCTGGAGTTACAAGCTGTGCTCCTCGGACTGTGTCATTTCCTGTCAGTCCTATGGGACAGACATGTGCTGGTTGCTTATATCAACAGGCAGGAGGTCTCCGGTCACGCAGACTGTACAGACTGTACAAACAGAAGGATTTACAAGTTGCCATAGACAGACACAGGACAGTATAGGTGAGAGGCAGCTATCTTGTTGTGTTCCTAGTTTCAGACCGTCTTAGCATTCCTGATTTTGTTTTAACTGCCTTAATTGAAGTTAATCTTGTCTGTAGTTTGCCTTAATTTAAGTCAATTCAGTACAGCTGCTGAGTTGGTGCAAGTAAATAGGTTGAAGGAAAGGTGATTTAGTCTAGGACTAGCAGGATTTCAGTTAGTTGTGCCAGGTGGATCCAGTTGAAGCCAGTTAGGTGTGAATTGGGGGCAGGTAGACAAAAGGGTACTTAAAGCTGCTGTTAAGAAAGAGCTGCGCTGTTTCTCGGTGACAAAAAAAGTCAAACAGTTGACCAGGGGACAGAAACCAAGAGCCCAAACAAAAAAAACAAAAAACTTGCAAAATTTAGAAGCATGTGGCCACTACAGTGTCAGAATGATTGTCTTCCTGGATGAACTCATCCAAGAAGATTTCATTTGTGAACATTGTCAGCATGTTGAAATCCTAGAGATCAAGGTCTGTGATCTTGAGGCTCAGCTTGTTGATCTGTGCTGTATTAGTGATATGGAAGAATTGGTCAATCAGCCCATGAGAGAGATGGTGAGCACACCAAAACCTAGGAGAGTTGAGACCTTAGAGCAGGAAAGTGTACAGAACTGCTGGGTTACAGTAGGTCGTAACCGCAGAACCTCCTTCCCTCAGCCAGGGCATTGAAAATGGGTCGTGGATGGGTATTCCAGCATGACAATGACCCAAAACACACAGCCAAGGCAACAAAGGAGTGGCTCAAGAAGAAGCACATTAAGGTCCTGGAGTGGCCTAGCCAGTCTCCAGACCTTAATCCCATAGACAATCTGTGGAGGGAGCTGAAGGTTCGAGTTGCCAAACGTCAGCCTCGAAACCTTAATAACTTGGAGAGGATCTGCAAAGAGGAGTGGGACAAACTCCCTCCTGAGATGTGTGCAAACCTGGTGGCCAACTACAAGAAACGTTTGACCTCTGTGATTGCCAACAAGGGTTTTGCCACCAAGTACTAAGTCGATGGGGTCAAATTCTTATTTCCCTCATTAACATGCAAATCAATTTATAACTTTTTTGAAATGTGTTTTTCTGGATTTTATTGTTGTTATTCTGTCTCTCACTGTTAAAATACACCTACCATTAAAATTAGACTGATCATTTGTCAGTGGGCAAACGTACAAAATCTGCAGGGGATCAAATACTTTTTTTCCCTCACTGTATGTTGCCCTGTGTTAGCTGGTCTAATCAGCAGGCATCAACTGCTCCTGTGTTCCGCAGGTGGCGCATGAGTTGGTTCCTGCACCCTGTGGTGTATATAGTCCATTTGTACGACATTGAAGAGATGGTGTGGCCTCGCTCCTAGCTGGGCTAGTGGAGGAAGCGACATGAACGGGTTTACTGCATACCACAATGTTTATGGTTTGATTGTCATGGTAGAGCCTGCTGTTGTCCTGCATTAGCTGTGCTAATAGGTGACAACTGCTCCCGTGTTACGTGGTGGTGCATGATCTGCTTCCTGCACCACACAATGTGTATAGTTGTTATGACAGCACAGTGGAGCTGGTCGCTGTGCATCGTTCAGTGAACATGATTTCTCCTG
The DNA here is from genome assembly GCF_036373705.1 of Amia ocellicauda. NCBI lineage: Eukaryota > Metazoa > Chordata > Actinopteri > Amiiformes > Amiidae > Amia > Amia ocellicauda. The sequence goes on along the minus strand of NC_089850.1, from coordinate 37,846,412 downwards.
TGCTGCGCGGAGGCAGCATGAATGTTCCTGCTGCCACACTGTATATACGTATGTCCAGCTGTGGCTACTCAGTTGACTAGCCAGCTGTGTGTTATTCAGTGGGTCTGTGGCCCCGCTCCTGCAGGATCAGGGGTTCACTGCCACGTTAATGTGCTGAGGGTGCAATGTTGCTTGATTGCACGCACCATATATTGTGCAAGTAGATATATGGCCTCGCACCTAGATGCGCTAGTAGAGCAGCTATCCTTGCTATTGTAAGTGAAGGGCATAAGAGTGTACCTCTATAGCCCCGCTTTGTATATGCTGAATTCAGACAGTAGAGCATGACCGCAGTCCTCGCTCCTGGACAGCCCAGGTTGGCCCCAAGGGGCCTCTGTGGCTCCTGTCTGGATCGGTCGCCTCAGGGCAGGCTCCCTTATCAGCTCACTGCCACCTCCCTTGCAATGGTTTTGTTATACAGTAACCCCTCCCCCTTGGGCAGTGTTTCCCACTTGAAAGATACCGATAGGTTGCAAATGCAACCCCAGTTATCTGAAAAAGGAAGCACTGCCCAAGGGTTGAAAGGTCGTGCGGGAGTCCTAGCTCCTGGCAAAAGAGGACGAACCTGCGCAGTCACATTTTATAGAACAGGAAGTGGGAAGGGACCTGCGCAAGGGCTTTGATAAGAGTGATGTTTTTGATCGGGTTCCTATGGAAGTGTACAGACACCCCTCCTCCTTGGGCAGTGCTTCCTTTTTCAGATAACCGAGGTTGCATTCGCAACCTATCGTTCCAATGGGACGAAAATCGACTATTTGAAGATTATTCCAAATTCCGCTTTCTCTTGCAGCAGCTTCTATTACAATAATTGGTAGAATTTGCTAAAAAATATAGACTTCATTTACAAATAAGGTATATTTTATTATTATATTATTATTTGCTTGGGTGTCTGCTCTGACCCGCCAACGCCTCGTGTGTTTCGACTTTAGTTTGTCCGGTTGCAAATGTTACGGCTTGCCACTGCTGTACAGAACACCAGAGCCACCTTAGCTCTATCAACACTTTAATAATTTTTGCTTTCCTGAGAATGTTTTCAGACAGCTTTATTTCCAAAGTCATGCCCTGAATTAATGACATATGGAAAGCCAGTGTTGTGTTCATGTGTGAATTAATGAAGGGTATAGTTTATAAAATGATGATTATTAATAATATAGCCTAGTTTTTGTGGTTTTCAAAAAATAGTGTTAACCATAATAATTAATCTTCTATTCAAAAGGTTCCTGGATATTTATTTTCTTCTCTACTGCTAGAATATAATAATATGTCTCCGTGTCACTGAAATTTCTACCACATGGGGCAGAAATCTTTTGACAATGTTTGGAACAGAATGAAAAAGAAGAAGAGAAACTTAACAAATCCCTAACCTGCCCATTATGTCACGGTCTCTCAGGGAGGACCGCATGGCACAGGAGTTAAGGACCCAGGTGCAGCGCTCGTAGAGGCAGCTGACAGGACAAAAGGGTGAGGCAAGGACGTGATCGAGGTCACTGGCAATGGTCAAGATCAAGAAGGCTGAGTGAGACACAGGACTAGGACTGGGAGCGGGCAAGAGAGAGAGAGAGAGAGAGAGAGAGGACTGGGAGCGAGCACAAGGAGCACTAGGAGAACAAGGAGAAGGCTTGGTGAAACAGGATTAACTGACGACACTTCGCCCCAAGTGAAGGCAGAGAGGGGTTTAAGAAGGGTAGCAGAAACTGGGAAAGCAGATGCAGAGCCAATGGGAGAAGAGGTAAGGAACAAGTGTGCACATGGGTGTGGAATAATGTTAATGGGAAGAGTGAGAGATGAAAGCAGTGAGAAGAGAAAGGCAGGGGAACAGTGGCAGCCTTTAGTGGGGATAAAGGGTCAGGCCTAGGGAACCCTGACACATTACATCTTCTGTGATGGGCAGGAGACATTTTAGTCAGTCTGTGTCAGTTCATCTCTCATTGCCCTTCTCTCACCTGACATGTAGGAGTAGCATCTGAAATCTTTGGTGAGAAAGGGAATAATACTAAATGAATCCTAATCAGCTGAAAAGTAACAGATAATTAAACTCTGAATCCCAGACGGGATGTTAGATGTTAGAGACCTCTCTAGACTTGCAGATGAAAATTAAAATAATTCCTATAAGACTCACTAGGCTGTGCAAGCATTTCCCCCTTGTCCGACAGCCATGTCTTTCTATGCTAGATATAAGCCTAGAAGTTGTGTTTCTGGGATTTGATTCAATCTGCACTGTTAGCTGAGTGAGAAATAAGTCTGTCCACAAGTGAACAGAATTCTGGACATGGCTGTGACCTCGGAGATGTCACATTACCACAGTCTTATGTTTTAATATACAAGAGTTCAGCATAACAGCAATGTACCAGTATCTTCACACACTGTGTGGAATATTAAAAAAGTAATTCTTAATGATATACCATGATCGAAAATGTGCAATTTCATATCCCAGTGGTTGTAAAGCATGCTGTGAAAGCGATAGAGACTTTAGCCTGACATAGAACCTGTTCCATATATATTTATATATATAAAGGTTGAACTGACATGAAAATAGTTTTGTTCTTTTGCAGACAGATACTGATATTTCTTTTTCTGTCAACGTGACTATTTAGAAAGGATCAGTCTGTTCCTCTAACAGATGTGTCACAGTGGCTTGGTTTGCTGTTAAGCTGTCAACACGAGGCAAACTTAATATTCCAATGTGAGCTTTAGTTAATCAATTAATTCCAGAAACATCTGATATCTGAACCAAACAGCAAAAACTTTGAATTGCTTTAAGTGGATAAACGAGAGAGGCAGGCGTGAACTAAAGGAAGATTGCCTCAGGTATGTAGGGCCACATTTACCCAGGAGAAAATTCTTCTTTTTTCTGTCCCCTTTCTGAGATCCTTATCTATACATGCCCATTGAACAATGCTTCCTTGATACAATTAGCTTCACAATTACTTTCCTGATATGAATTAATCACTAAGCTTCTACACAGCAAAATGTGTGTCTATGCCAAATTTCAGAAAGTCAAGCTTATCATATTGTCATTGTATCTCTGGTATTATCTTGGACAGGAACATGAATAGGATTAATGTCAAAGGACAACTTTGTAGTTTTATCTTTTCTTTTACTGGGGAAATAATAATCTTTGTATTAATGTCTCATGGATTTTGCAACCCTGTTAACATTTTGTTTAAAAAATAATAATAATGTAAAAGCTTGACACTATAGGCTTTCTATAAGAAGAAAACCAGTGACAATGACCGTTTGCTGATCAGGATACTGTATATTCATTTTAATTAGATTAATCTAGTGGGCAAGCAGCTTAATTATACAGAGTATCTTCCTGGCTATACTTTGCAGTGACTGGTTTCTTGGTAGCAGAAGACTAGTTTTCTACATCACACTCCTTGCTAAAGAGATTTACTGCCATACATTGAAGCGATTTTATAGATTGAATGGTGTAGGGGAAATAATAAAAGTGAAAGTAATGCTGCAGTGTTTAAATACAGGAACAGCAAGGTAACTGAGTCACTTCAATTGAATTCAATCTGAATGCTGCATATATTAGAGCTACTTAAAAATGATTCAAAGAGGTAGCACTGTGCTATTTTTCTTCCCCGATTGGTCTGGATGAGCAGGTTCTGTCTCTGTTAAATCCGTGTCCCTAAGCATTTGCAGAGTTTTTATTAGAAAACTTCAGTTTAGGGAACTGAGCATGCGAGTAAGCATTTATTTATATACAGCAAATCACAAATACGGTGTCTCCTAAAACCGCCCCCATGACAAAATGGCACACCACAGAACACTAGTTCCATCTTACATCTTATTATTATTGTTATTGCTAAATATATAATTACCTAGATACCTATATATTCTGAATATTTACTAATTTTATTCCCATATGTTTACACAGTAACCTGAACCCACAGCTAGTTAATTCAGCTCAGGTAAAACCAAACTGCCTCTCACAAGTGATTTTATTATCCCTCCCACCTCCAACAACATAAAAACTGCACCCCAGTGACCCCCTCCTTTATCAGCCACTATCCCATAATGTGCCGCTCTGGTTCCCTTGGAAACCAACTCCTGGGCACATTTGTACAGACCCTCCCCCCCGCACACTGGCTGGATGGGCTTCATATCAGTTTCCTGTAGCGCCTCTATTGGGGTGACAGCACACGTTACAAATTGTGAAGGAAATAAATTACTCTTAATGATAAGCTGTTCTGAGGGCTTGCCATTGTAGTGTAAATAAAGTCCTATATCAGAGGCCGAAGGCTAGGCTGACAGGCAAAATATTTTCTACTTTGCTTGTGAGTTAACATTGCCTACATGGATTATGCGTGGCTATTTCACAAACCCGTTGCTCTTGCCATGTGTGGAAGACTTGATATCTAGGTGAATACATTAATAAAAGTTCTGCTAAAGGACAAACTAAATTGATAGTTGATTAGGCGTATATGTAATAATGGCTATGTATTCAACATAATCACTGCAGTGTTTTATCTAACATATTCACCTTTGTCCTGAATCTTAAAATTGGAAATTGCATTTCTCTTTCCTAGTGCAGTTTGGATTACAAGCAAAAGTACTTTATTGTATAGTACAATACTTTACCCTCTATTCTTTACAGTGTATATTTACACATTTTACACACTTTTCCTTGTTTTACCATTCAATCTGCAATGTTTAGGGAAGAGGAGGCTGTCATATTTAAGCTGGATGTACTATATCAAAGAAAACCCACAGAAGGGAGGTGGTGTTGGTAATATTCATTACTTTACCTTCCTTAATTTTTTGTTTTTATGTTTTCTTTCCAATAATAAAAAAATATAATAAAAACAGAATAAAACAGATAAAACAGAATCCTCTAAAAACAGTCTCAAAGTCTCATTCTTTTTGTGAATGATGCAGCAGTTCAGAAAGTCAGAGGTCATTTGAATCCATCCTCAAGACTAAAACAGCAGTGAGTGACATTGATTATGTGATTATGATTAATCTTCTAGCCTCACACACTTACATTGATGCCAAGTCCCATAAACCTGGAAGATGTGTTTGACTGTCCTCGACGATTACTTACCATTGTTCTGTGGGTGTTTAGTGTCTGTCGCTGCCTGTCTCAAATTCTCAATTAGGCTTGGAGGATCATAAAAATCTGTAGTTGCCATTCCCTACAGTAACTAATAGGTATAATTCAATTGGTTTTGCCAGTTTAACATCTATATTCTGTTAGATCAGAGCACAATTATATTTTGAAGCAAATATTCAGAAACTAACACCCTATATAGTTTATAATGTTGCCTAAAATAACTAAATGGAATTATTTAAAAGGATATTTCAATTTAAAATTTATTATTTTAATGCATATTGTATCTTAAAATCTCTACTTAAAGCACATGCAGTTCTCATAAATATTGTATGAAAACAAAATTACATAAATTGGAATTCTAAAAAGATTTTTTTTTAGCATGAACCCTGAATTCTTTGACACCCAAAACACAGACAAGATAAGCAGCATACTTCTAGATAAGATTACAAACAAATATTTGTTTTACTCATTACAATGATTTTCCAGTGAATTACTGCTTAAATACTGTGAAATAAGGGATGCATATTTGTCAACAGAGCAATTTTTAATGTATAAATATGGGGAGAAGTGTCGAGTAGCCTAGCCATTAGGGCTCTGGAGTGGAGGGTCATTGGTTCAATCCAAGATGGGGGACAGTGCTGTTGTACCCTTGAGAAAGGTACTTTACCTAGATTACTCCAGTCAATAAAATAAATGTATAAATGGGAAATAGTATGTAAAAAATAATATGATATATTGTACGTCACCTTGGATAAAAATGTCTGCTAAGAAATATAATCAATATATTTCTATATAATGTCTAATACTCTTTTGAAAAATAATTAGATTTTTTCCACAGACTTCATAATCGATGCAATGGCATGATCCTCTATATTTTAGCAGAGTCACAGGAATAGATTGATAGGGAACCACATTTTAGATGATTCTGACCATACAATAAATAATGCTATAATACTTCAGAATAATTACTGGAAAATGTTATTGGGGAATGACCTTCAAGTCACTGCTGGAGGTGGCTATAGATCAGGGCTGAGGCGCATGGCAGCAGAACGGCAGATTGTCAAGGTGGAGCATACTTGTGGTGTTGTAGCTGTGGTCAAAAAATGCTTAGGCATTTGGCTCCGTATCGTCTGCGCAGCGCTTTTTTCCCAGCAGCCCCCCCCGCCCCAATCTCATCTCCTCCACACACTTATGTCACTCAGCATGACAAAAGACAACAGACCATTTCCTTTGTTGGATATAAAATGCTACTTGAGCTGTTTGTCAGATGAGGAGGTCACGGAGTGAGCTCATAATTGGGCTGGAATCAACTTCATAGTGAGAGACGGGCTTCACATGTCCTTCAGAAACTTTAACCCGACTGCAAGACTTAAACTCACTTAAGACTGAGAAGTTTTGCTATATTTGGGATCAAAACGAGGCGTTTAATCTGTTGCCCACCTAAATGTCTATAAACATTTCAATTATTTTGAAAATAGAAATTAGTACTACTGTGCCTTTACATGACAATATCAGATTAATCAGAACTTCCTGTACATCGTATGGCACCATATATAAAAGTAGTTACCCTTTGTAGAACTTATACATACCCAAACTATTGCATTAGAACAAATTCAGCCACAAACAACAGGCTTAATTGTACTAAAGTGTGTACTCAGCAACTGGACAATTTATGTAAAAGATCTCACACTGAGAAAACCAGCTTCTGGACAAAGCAGCTCAATGATTGTAATTTACTCCTGAAAAACAGGCCTATTGGGTGTCATTCTCCTTCACTTAACTAAACCATCAAATAAACATCATTTTCAATGTATGTTAGTTTTTAAATGGTTTGACAATGGGGCACAGCAATTAATCATTATTTTATACATGTTCCTATGTGAAAGATACGTATAATGTTAAATGGGTGTATTATAAATGTAATGAAAATGTATGAAAACAGATAATATACTAAATATGTGAGTCTTCCATATACGATAGTCAGGATTTTAAGAAGCAGACTTTAAGAAAACAAAACAACTATAATATATTATTAGTAGTAAATATGTATGATGGCCTTGATTTCATACAATTGTTTCAAGTGTTCTATGAGTTAAACTTTAAATGTAAAAACTACAGCAGATTTGTCTTCACAAACAAATTCCGCTGCCAGTAGAGGAAATAAAGAGCTATTTGGACAAGTGCACACAAGACCTAAGAGATTTATTCTTTTGTTCTGGTGCAAAGTGGGACTCATAGAAAGTAGCCCTCCTCATTGATTTTCTTTGGCCTTGAAAATTATTAGCTACCATTTCCCACATCTATGCACAGCATTCTGTTTTTAACGGCCCCCAACCCCCCTCTTAAAACCAGACAAAAATGAAGCAAGGATTATTCATGGTTCTTAAGAGATTCGGAATTGGAATGAGATGAGGCTGGAATTCATCTGCTGTTCTGGAGCTTAGAAATCCAGCGTGGAGACTGTGTATCTGGTTAGAGGGAAAATTGAACTGGATTAGGTTGGTGGAAGTTATGGTGGTAGTGATATGGGGAAAGGGGTTGGGCGAGATGAGGAGGGTGAGACATGTAGGAATGCAAAATTGCTGTGCACTATAGCCTCTGAAAAATGTCCACTGGTGCTTGTCAATTCCCTGAGGAATCTCAAATGAACCCTGCTATCACTGTGTGCAGTGGGGTTTTAAGGTTATTAGGATACAAATCAAAGGTTTAAGATTGTTTGAGTTCCAGGAAAAGCATGTAGCTATTGTTTTAATGTTTTTATTTTATTTATTTTTTAATAAAACCAACTGAAGAAACAATATTTTTGCTGTGGTACCTATATTCACTCTGTATGCCACGGCTCTCAGTACCATCACTCTGAAGACTGGATTTTTTCTTTAAAGATTGCTTTCACAGAAACACACATATTGTGCTGTTCTAGTCTGCACATGGATTGTTTAAAGCACCTCTAATCTCACTGTTACTAAGACTGCTCACTAATTTGTGTTTCCTGTTACAGTTGATTCACATGTGTGTAATCAATGTATATGAAATTATATGCAATAATATGCAGAGCGGATTATGATGCAATATTGCTGTGTGAAATATCTATCATGGTTACATCATACTGTGCACTTAGGAATAAGAAATTAACATTTGTATGAATTTCATGTATTTTTAATACTCGTGAATATTTTACACGGGTGATTCACCCTGAACAAACATGTGCAGCATTCTCATTCCCCTTTACTCACATTTTGCTTCATTGGAATAAATACTAATCATGTAGCCATAACAATCAAATCCTTTGCCAAATGAAAATCATATTTTTTATGTAATATTGATAAGTAATGTTTATATTATTTAAGTAATATTATGGGGCGCCAAATGTTAAACAGTGCACACTTTTTTCGAATGTCTTTTTTCACACATTTAACTTAAATCTTGTGTTTTTGTCCACATTTAGTAAAACTTAAGCAGTTTTTTCCACATTCATAAAGATTTCGTTTTTTTTAATAAATACTTAAATAAATGCTTAATCTCCATTTTTGAAAAATAAATATTTATCGTTTGATTAAATATTGAACTAAATTCTAAATCTCTGAGCTGCAAAATAAATATATAGTTTTAAAATAAATATTTAGTCTAAATATAAATGTTAAATATAAATGATCAATATAAATATAAATGTTAAATCTAAATGTAAATGTTAAATGTGGAGTTTCCAAAATAAATATATAGCTAACATGCAAATACAGCCCCGCCCCTCTGGCTTCAGTAACCCATGTAATGTGAGCTGTTTTGGTGCATCGTCAAATTGTCTGATTGTGTTTCGTGATTCGTCAGTGGAGCTAGTGGTCACTGATCCACTGAGTGGACACTGAATCCCAGTAAAATACTGTTTTAATGTTTAAGTATTTTACATTACAGAATAAAAAAACATACACAATTTTAATACTTTTTAAAAACTTTGTTAAAAATCATAAAAATCATCAAAGTGAATCTCAAGAAAACTAAGAACAAGAACAAAAAAACAAAACAAAGAATGAATCAGTGCTTTTCAAAACAATCAGTGTATATAACTAAATTAAATTTCAATTAATTTCAAAACAATCTGATGGGGGGGTGGGGGGAGTGTCTCTTCTCCCCTCTGCTTCTCGCCTTTGCTTGTCTGGCCAACTCCGTCGTGGAGGTCCTGGTCCCCAACATCTCCGTGAATTTCTCCACGGCTCCTTCCTCCAGGTATGGCACCCCTGGACCGTGAGGTCGTGAGCTGGCCGCTCCTCTGTCCTCCTTACCTCTACTGCTGGCTAAAGCTGCTGCTACATCTCTGAGGTGGCTAGAGGAGGCACCCTTCTGTTGTGCTGGTGGTTTTGCAATGTTCCCCTGTTGGACCCCTGTGCAGCACCAATGCTTCAGGCTTTAGCTTTTCTTTCTATTCGAGCCAGCACCTGATCTAGTTCACCCTCCAGCTGCAGCAGTTCTGGGGCAAGGGGGGGGTTGGGGGGTGCTTGGCTACAAAGCAGAGTTCTACTACAAAGTTAACCTCGAAGATGTATTTTTCTTTGTGCGGCAGCTTCACCAGACAGTTTAGGTCTTTAGGAGCAAAGCCCATACCTTTCTGCAGTACATCCCTGCTGAACTGGAGTCTCGACATCCACTGGTTTCCTCCGCCTTCCCTGGTGAACTGGACCGCATGGACGTCCACTTAGCCGTCTCCGGTGGGGGGGTGAAGTACAGACGAAGTAATTCCACAGGACTGGTTGGTCTCCTCTGCTTCTGGCCTCTTCCCGCAGGATCTTGTTCAGGGAGGGGCAAGATTAAGGCAGAAATGGCCTGATCCAGATGATGGAAAGTCGGAGTTCCCGCATTGAAGGAGGTCCACTCCACTGGTTGGGGTGCACACAGAGGCCTGGTCCTTGCCTGGATCTCCTGCTGGTGGTGGAGGTTCCAGTGGGATGGTGTTGGTGAAGAGGCCTGATCGGCGTCACTGCTCCAGTGGGCTGCGCTCCTCCCGCTGCGGCCTGGTCCTGGTCTCCCTCCTCGCTCTTCAGTCCCACTGTTCCAGGCAGGTATCAGTCCTCAGCTGCTCACCTCAGGTGGATCATCTACAGCTGGGCCTCCCTCGTACCGGAACAGGAACGCCTCCACACTGCCTCTGTTGAAACAGAAAACACATTTCAATCTCTGCAAAAGGTCTATTCCACGTCAAAAGGTCAGGGCAGGGCATTATATACAGCCAGCAGAGCAGAAGCCCAGGGTATGAAATATAAATTCTGAGAGCTGTTTCCCCCTTTGAGACACTGGCACACAATCACACCAGCATATTGGATTTATAATAAATAACACACAGTCCTGGTCATCAGTGGTCACTCATATTGGATTTATAATAAATAACACGCAGTCCTGGTCATCAGTGGTCACTCACTGAACCAGCGCACTGTGATAGTGGTGGGTCATGCCTGTATCCAGATGCATTGTGGGATACTAGTATAAAACACTCAATATAGGAAAGATCTTGAGATTCAGACAAGTTTAATTTAGAATGCCTTGTAAGATATGCATTTATAAAGTTTCAACATGTTTTTAATTTCCTCAAAGTTAATTTAATAACAGAAAAACTGTGCTTTGTGAGCTGCGCTTCCTAATCACTGATGAAAGCTGAGACATTTGCTGCTTTTTTCTCTTTAGCTTTTAATACCTGATTCCACAAAAAAAAAAAAAAAACGGACTTTGTTTCCTATTCAATGCATTGTGCGGTCAGGATCTCTTGTTTCTTAATAACAGAAAAAATTATATATTGCACTCGCTGTCACTACACTTATATAGTGTATACAAACAGAATAGCAATTAGCAGAATGGCAGTGGAGACCAGATAGAAGCTAATAAGGCCACAGGACTCGAATTAAAGACCATTTCCATTTTCCCAAAATAAAATAACATTTTGAATTAAATACTGACATGTTTCCTTTCATATTTTTAATCAGACAAAACTATTATCTGTTTGATGACGATGATTATATGATTTTTTAATTATGATTGTTGTTTATATTATGTGGACACTTGGAGTGAGTTTGGAGTGAGACAGACAGATGAATCAGGCAGAAGACTGTCCATTAAGCTTAAAAAACATGAAATCTTATTCAGTAATTATTACCCATTTAATTTTTTTGAAAATTGCAACAACATTTTTAGCTGTAAACACTTTAAATATTATTAAATACTTCAGCCACTGCCATTTACAGAGATCATGCCCCGCCCAGAGCTGTGAGAGGCTGAGCTGACCAGAGGGGCGGGGCTATATTTGCTTGTTAGCTATATATTTATTTTGTCAGCTCCACATTTAACCTTTATATTTATATTTAACATTTATATTTGACATTTATATCTCAACTAAATATTTATTTCAAAGTTAACTGTTTAGTTTGCAAAGCCCATATTTAGGATTTAGCTAAATATTTAATCAAACGATAAATATTTATTTTTCAAAAACAGAGATTTAGCATTTAGAGGTAAAATGGTAAATAAGATAAAGGTAAATGTGTGAAAAAAGACACTCAAAAAAAGTGTTCGCTTGGCGTCCCATATAATATTAATTTGTAACACTAATATTCTCTGAAGAATAGAACTTTCAGCAAAAAATAAATGAGCAGTTGATCTAAAAGTCTGAATATCAATCTCCCCCGATCCCCCGTCGAAACCAGAGCAGTATTCCTCAGAGAACTGCTGCAAGCTCAGCACTTAATTCTTCTGATTGCTACCGGTTCAAATACAAGAGGCTGATTACAGTAAACTTATTTTCACACTAGAGAACAAATATTTGGTTTTCCCCTTACATGTTCTTGGACATACTGCACAAAGTACCTCAATTCCTTGAAGTTAAAACAACACGTAAGGAAACATCTACAAAATATAATATTTAAGTGTTTCAGTACTTAAGGGGCTCAATTAGTTATTATAATTACCCAAAAGCTTCCCTGTGATTAACGTTCTCAATGCATGAAACTGGTTTCATAGTTCATTTCTGTATCTGAATGGATTATAGAAATACATTAATAAAGCCATTTTGCCCACTTTGCAACAGCTGGACACAACAGGCCACATAATACTTTCTTCTTGTTTTTCAGATACACTAACAATGCATTTTGAGAGTATGGATCTCAGTCAGTTTAATTTCAATACAGAGAGGCGAATGTAAACTCTGGCTTCAACCATCATACAGATTTCATACCAGCAATGTTACAGGAATGCAAAATAAGTAGACACTGACAAAAACAATTACAAAAATATATATCCAACACTGCACAGCTGAGCTGAAGTCATTCCAGTAGTGTAATTAGCATTTGAAATTGCAGGATTATTCAGATGTGTAAGTAACTTGGAACACCACCAACATCTCCAAGGCAAGCCTGTGCCAGTGCCAGTGGAGAGACAGACAATAACCAGCCTGTTAGAAGAAAGTGGGTGAAAACTACAAACAGAATAGCAATTAGCAGAATGGCAGTGGAGACCAGATAGAAGCTAATAAGGCCACAGGACTTGAATTAAAGACCATTTCCATTTTCCCAAAATAAAATAACAGTTTGAATTAAATACTGACATGTTTCCTTTCTTATTTTTTATCAGACAAAACTATTATCTGTTTGATGATGATGATTATATGATTTTTTAATTATGATTGTTGATTATATTATGTGGACACTTGGAGTGAGTTTGGAGTGAGACAGACAGATGAATCAGGCAGAAGACTGTCCATTAAGCTTAAAAAACATGAAATCTTATTCAGTAATTATTACCCATTTACATTTTTTGAAAATTGCAACAACATTTTTAGCTGTAAACACTTTAAATATTATACACAAAATTATATTTATCACGGCATTTAATTTAGAATGACACAAATAGTTTCATGTGACCTCAAATTTTGTAAAGTATTTAAGAAGAACTAGATTACTATAATAAATGTATTTGTTGCGTGAGCAATTGTATATACTAAGACTATCATGTGAGACTCTCAAAAAGTCAGCAAAATTGCCTATATTGCATATATCAGAGACATTTGTGATAATGTAAAGTCCAATCAAATATAGTGTAAAAATAATAATAACTCTTCTTTAAAGTTAAACATCAAAAACTGTCTAATGTCTTAGAAGCCTAAATCAGTTATTAAGATATAATTATGACACTACACAAGTCACAATATTTAGTAGAATCGCCCCGGGCACACATGAGCGCAAGATCCCTGTAGTCAGAGAATGATCTCTGACAGTCATTAAGTGTAATTAGATCTCATTACACTTCAGCACTTCACAGAATATTTCAATTTGTTTGACCAATCGGTACCTGAAGCAGCTTCGGTTGTGCTGCCAAACTTTGACTAAGCATTTTCAGTGAATGATTGATTCCTCGGGTTCATGCTAAATGTGTAAGCCTGCCATTGTTTTGCCCATCGTTTACAGTTTTCTCCTTTTTTGAACTCCCCGAGCTTTCCTGTGATTCATTTGTGTCCTGGTTTACATTGAATCTCTGCCTCCCATAGTTCTCGGAATGGAGGGTGAATAAAACTACTCAAACACATGCGCTTCATCAAATGCTATCATAAGAAATATGGGACAGATTTAAAGGAGTAGAGAAATAACTCCTTGTTAGATCCTCAAAGGTTTCTAAAACCGACATATAAATTCTATACATTTAAAAACATCTCTTTAAAACTACAGAGATAAGGGCACTTAAATTATAGCTCAGGGACCAAAATTCTTGGGCACAAGTTTTAAAAACAAATATGGCAAATGGTTGATCGTAAATGTTATTTTTTACTTTAATGTGTCACGTGCAATTAATTTACAATCGTAAGAGAAAATGAACGCAGAGGCCCAAAATGATTAAAAGATTGGTACTTATTATGAGCTTGGATGTTGGTTCTCTTTACATAAAAAAAACAAACCAACAAGTGTTAGTGTTTTATTTTTGACCATGGTCCTGTTTCAACTTGAAAGAAGCTAACTGGGCAGGGTTTCATATCCCAAGAAGATAATGATAGCAAGTCCACTAATTTTCTTTGTAGTTTTCTGAGTTAGTTTCACATAAGATACCTTTTTAATTTATGCTTAAATAAAAAAAATAACGAGCACATAAAAAACAACATAATTGTATTTTCAAAGCCTATATTTGACCACAAGCGATAAACAAAATAACTAATAAAAACGCAATTCTCAGAAGCATACTATAATTGTCTGGAGCTTATCACTTCATAATACTGAGCTGAGGCTGGCTCTGAGACGGATGATGGAGACAGGTTTGAGAACATGGATTAGCCAATTTCTCTAATTCTCATTTATATCAAGTTAGCTGTGGCAGAAACCTGAGAAGGCGTCATTTTTAAACACATTTGAACAAATAATGCAGCACTCAGCAGACAGGCCTGCTCAAGGCGGGTGATTTTCAATGTTTTTTTACCGTCTGTATCCATACTGCAGCAAAGATAGCATCTGCATTCAATAAAGAGCTTTTATAATCTTGTGAATACAATTCCCTGGGAATTGAGGTTAGTCTGCAGTTCGAAGGCAGACACTGATATCAGCACAGTGTAAGCATCCGGCAACACACGTCCAACAAAGCTGACTTCCATGGGTTACACAATAATGCTGACCTGACATTGTGAGATCAATTCATCTTTCATCATGTGGGGGCTTCCTCGCTCCCTTGAGAAGTGTGACCAGCTGCCACATCAATAAGCTGTGTCTCCACCAATATGAATGAACTGATTGTGACCCTGACATTGAATTGGCTATTATATTATTAATGGCAATACCAAAAGCAGCAAAGCTTCACATGATAGTGAATGACAGACTTCCTGTCCATGGACTATGGGCCTTTTGGAAAAATTAAGTCAAAGACATGAGAACATCCTAGTACAACACAAGTGAGCATTTATATTTAATGTTAGACCTTTAGTCAGTGCTTGTCTTTTGGTTATAGTTTATTTTATTATTATTATTATTATTATGTATTTGCAGACACCCTTATCCAGGGTGACTTACAAAATATAAGCGCAATACAAAGTGCAAAAATACAGTACAGTTCAAGGCATAAAACATTACAAATTCCAATTTACATAAGTGTATACAATATATGAGGTATTACATCCTGGATTGTAAAAGCAGACAAGATGTTAGGTCACAGTCAAGTAACACAAGGCAAGTAGTATGATAAAACGTTGTAAAGTGCTATTTTACAGGAGAGTAAAGGACTAATATTACAAGTACTGTCTGAAGAGATGTGTCTTGAGTAAGTGCCGGAAGGAGGTCAGGGATTCTGCTGTTTTGACTTCGGTGGGAAGGTCGTTCCACCATTTAGGGGCCAGGGATGAGAAGGAGCAGCTCTGGAGGAAGGGGAGTGGAGAGGTGGCAGAGTTAGTCTTCTGGCACCAGAAGACCACAGTGGTCTGGAGGGGATGTATGGGGAGACGAGGGACTGAAGGTGCAGTGTGGTCGAGACAGCGGTAGGTGAAGGTCAATGTCTTGAACTGAATGCGTGCCGGTATCGGGAGCCAGTGGAGGGAGCGGAGCAGTGGAGTAGCGTGTGCGAACCGTGGCAGAGAGAATACCAGACGAGCCGCAGAGTTCTGGATGAGCTGGAGCAGCGGGTAGTAGTTGCAGGCAGGCCGGCCAGGTGGGAGTTGCAGTAGTCCAGGTGGGAGAGGACCAGTAACTGGACGAGCAGCTGAGTCGAGTAGTCGGTGAGGAAGGGTCGGATTTGGCGTATGTTGCTCGGGACGAATCTGCAGGTGCGCGTCAGCGTGGTGATGTGCTGGGTGTAGGAGAGCGCAGGATCGAGGGTGACTCCTAGGTTCTTAGTGGAAGAAGAAGGAGAGAGTGTGGTGGATTCCAAGGGGATTGAGATGGAGAGATCAGCAGAAGGTGCAGAAGAATGGGGAAAAAACAGGAGATCAGATTTGGAGAGGTTGAGCTTGAGGTGGTGCGAGTGCATCCAGGCAGAGATAGCAGACAAGCAGGAAGAGATGTGAGAGGGGATGAGAGGGTCAGAAGAGGGAAAAGACAGGAAGATCTGGGCATTATCTGCGTAGAAGTGGTAGGAGAAACCATGGGATGCGATGAGGGGGCCCAGGGAGAGGGAGGCCGCCCGAGCACAGCTGAGGGAGTCAGTGACTGCCAGGAGAGCCGTCACAGTTGGTTGAGCTGTGTGGAAGCCGGATTGCAGAGGATCCAGGAGTGAGTGATGGGAAAGAAATGCAGAGAGCTGACGGTGGACAGCACACTCGAGGGTCTTTGAGAGGAAGGGGAGTAGGGAAACAGGGTGGTAGTTCTGAGGAGAGGTAGGGTCAAGGGTAGGTTTCTTGAGGTGTGGAAGCAACCATCAAACAGAGGGGAAACAACCAGTGAGTAGTGAGGAGTTGAGGAGGGAGGAGATGAAGGGGGGTAGATCAGGAGCAGTCGCTTGGAGGAGGCGACGGAGAGGGTCCAGTACACATGTTGCAGGTTTGCGACCTAGGAGGAGAGAGGAAAGTTCAGAGTCCGAGAGAGGTGAGAATGAAGAAAAGGAAGGTTGGTCGGTGGGAGACTTGGGCGTGATGGGAGAGGAGGGAGGACTGTTGAAGAGCTTGTGGATGTCTGTGATCTTGGAGGAGAAGAAGGAGGCAAAATCATCTGCAGTGAGAGATAAGGGAGGAGGAGGGGGAGGGGGGGCAAAGAGGTAGGAGAAGGTGGAGTAGAGTTTGCAGGGGTTGTTGACTGTGGATTCGAAGAATGATTGGAAGTAAGACTTCTTGGCTGAGGTGAGTGAGGAGGAGAATGTGGACAGTAGAGAGCGGTAGAGTTCGAGGGCAGCTGGGAGTTTGGACCTTCTCGACTTCTGTTCAGCGGCACACAGACTGGATCGGGTTGAGCGGAGAACGGAAGAGATCCAAGGCTGAGGAGGGGAGGGACAGACAGGACGAGACGTGAGAGGACAGAGAGAGTCAAGGGAGGAGGTGAGGGAGGAGAACAAAGAGGAGGTAGCACAGTTGACAGATAAATGGGAAAAACAGTCAATGGAAGGTAAGAGAGTGAGAGCAGTGGAGGCAAGGGTGGAGGGGGAGAAAGAGTGGAGATTAGGTGGAAGGTGACAGAGGGAGTGGGTGGCGTGGGGAAGGAGGGGAGAGAAAGGGAGAAGGAGATGAAGTGGTGGTCTGAGATGTCCATGGGTGTCAGAAGATGAGGTCAAGCTGGCAGCCTGCCCTGTGAGTGGGGGGAGATGGGGAGAGAGAGAAGTTAAAGGAGTGAAGAAGAGGAAGAAATCTGGCACAGTGGGAGGGATTGGAGTGGTGGATGTTGAAGTCTCCCAGGAAGATGGTAGGTGAGGACAGCAAGAGGAGGGAGGAAAGAAGAAAGTCAAGTTCATCCAGGAAGGAGGCAAGTGGACCAGGAGAACGGTAGAGAACTAGAAGGAAGAGGTGAGAAGGAGAGGTGATTTCCACTGCATGGAATTCAAAGCTGTTAGTCGTGATAGAGGAGAGAAAGGGGGGACAGGAGCCCTGTTCCTCCTCCCTACCCGGTAAGATGGGGGGAGTGGGACAGGACAAACAGGGAGGATAGGGCAGCAGGGGTGGTTTGGATATCTTTGGATAAATTCAAACTTCCTTTAAGTAGCTCTGCCTTTATTTGGTATAAATGCTTTATAAGGAACCATTTTCATGTCTTTGTTTCTATTCAAGATACGATTCTCAAGTGGAGAAGTAGTACAGTAGGACTTAATATACATTACATTATATATGTAATGACAACAGATGGTAGAAGATATGTTTTATAATTCCTGCTCTTTGGTGAAAATGAATCCCAATCCTTCCCAGGATCTACTGGGCCATTGCAATGGGATTAGTGTCCCATGCGAGTTCTCCACAGTTATTGCACGCCTCTGCAGAGCAGTGATGGGGATTCTGCCAAGATTATGGTGGACTGCACGATTGTTTTAAAAAGGATACATAGCAAGAGTCACAAGTGTGGTCAAAGGTCACTTGATGTACAGCCAGAGACGGACGAGTGGACAGGCACAGAGGGAGGTTTAGTCATCCACTGTGTTCTGCACTTCATCATGTCTGATGAAAATTATTGAGGTTATATTTACTGATCCTGTGTTTAAGACAAAAAAATAAAAACAGATTCTCATTAAAAGGACACAGAGTTTACTACACTTTTCAAATTTCAAGGGCTGTGTTGCCATCTCACTTCCTTTCCTTCACCAATCAGTAAAGGGGCAGTGGATTATTGAAATCACAGCTGTTCTCACTGACAGTTACAAAAAGTAACATATTGCAAACTGTTGGAAAGGACGATTCACAGTTCTAATAAAAATTAATTACTTGTCTGAATTACTACAAATATCACAAACTATTTCTGCTACAATTATGATTATAAACAATGGTGTCATAGTATATCAGTTGAGGTCTTTTTGTGGAGAACCAAAACCAAGCAAATTAATAACTACACCTTGCTGTACTCTATTACTGAAGCTCTCTTTGCTTATTTAGCATTTCATAGCTGGTACTTTTTAAGTGTAGAATTGAGTAGTTTGTACTCACTAACTAATACAGAGAGCCAATACTATAGCGATTCACAAAAATACATAGCTGTACTTGTTTAAATTAATTTAATACCATTTGGAAAACAGATCAGCAGTCCCGTCCCATCCCCCTTTCACTGGCTACTTTTTCTTTGATGAAATTCCAGAGAGGTTTTAACTGCTTTAGATTTTTCTGGCATCAAGTTACATTTTGTCCAATCGTGTTCCAAAGAAAAGTGTCCTGTAGGTTGAAAAGTTGTGCACTAATTTCTTAAGTTTTGTGAAAGCAATTGTACATATATTTAAAGTTTAAATTATGCAAAATGACATAATAAATCCATATAGCCTACTTATATATGTATTTCAGTTAAATGTAGATTTAGTAAATGAATACCACATATTACCGATTTGGTTTAAATTCTGCATCAATGCCCTGGAAAACACAAAACTTTGAAAGTTAATGTCTGAAGGAATCAAATCAGTTTTCCATGCACTAAGGTATGCTTATGTATAGCACAAGTTAACTCTTAACACATGCTTCCAGTCTGGGTGGTACTCAGACCTTTCTAATATCAAAGAACAAGCTTATTTTTTCATAAGGCAATACCTCAGCTGTTACATAAGCGGATTACATCCTTCTCAACATTTTATGTATCCCAGATGTACAAAGACAGCTTGAAAGCCTTCATTGTCAAAGTTCACACACTACTGCAAGACCCTAGTATGTGGCTTACTGTGATTTCCTGTCTAAGGTTCCATGCATACAAGATATAAAAAGGAATATCCCAGTGTTATGTGTGTGTGTTTTCTGTGTTTAAGACTCAAGTGACAAAGGACAGGAAGGAAGATAGAAATTCAGTAAGATTTGTGCTGAACTGGATGTTTTATTTCATAATTAGCAAAAGGGTCTCTTGAGAGTTGTTCAGCAGTAGTTTATTGCTGGTGTTTTCACCCCTGATTCTCATTACAGAAAATTAAACCATGTACCATGAGATTTGAAAACAAGATATTTTCACAGGTGTACTGAAGCGTGCCGCTGCCAGACTGGTTTTAAGGATTCAGTTTTATGATGCCATAAAACTACACAATTCACAGAAGTGTTTTTGCTCACAGCTGCACCACCACGATTCCAGCAGGCTCAGGAGATAGACAGAGCTGGGCTGTGGGTACTTGAGAGGTGGGACAACTCCAAGGTTTCTGTTGGAAGTGGATTTAGTGCAGTGATAGTTGGATCTTTTCCCTCTGAGAAATAACAAAGAAATACCCAGTATGGAGACAGAAGGTATTGGGCAATAGTGGGTATCTTGTTAAGATTACATATTACTCTGAGGTTCTGACAACTTGGCATGGCTTTGTGCAACAGTGGAGATGCTAACCGTGGTGTCCTGTTATTTCTTATGTCTACATTGTACCTGCAGTGCAGCTAAACCGTTGCTGCAGAATGACTGCCACCTGCTAAAACAGCGGGCGCTGTACTTCAGTCAAGTCTCTCACTACCTGTAAAGTGCTATAGGATTCAGTGGGATGAAAGCTATGATTAATTATTTATCATCCTCTTTACTTCTTAAAGCTTCCCGCTTACCTGCAACACTGCCAACAGATTGAGTATGCTTTCTCATTGTGACTAAAACTCTGAGAGGTGAAGGGCAAAAGCTTTCACAAACTTGGCCAGAAGTAAGAGGAAAATGACAAGGAAGTGGAAAATTGTGTGAAACATCAATTTATAAAAATAGTTAATGAAAAACGTATCAAACTATTTTTGTTTTGTTTGATATATTCTATTTTGTGCACGTGTCTCTCAGTATGTCAACATGATTTGTTTGACTGTTCATAATGCGCATATCCATTTGTTAAGTGCAAGGCAGTATTTTAAAACCTGGCAGTATTCTTATTGTGGAACAAAAATACCAGTGCAACCATTTTATCAATCACTGTCTCCTGAACCCACAACATACCAGATTCTAGGGGAGGTGCCTTGCACTTGATGTTCATCCAACACACACATGCACATTAAGTAGGCTTACGAAATACAGCAAGCTCTGCTTTGTGGACTGATCCTCTAGCCGCAAGGAGCTCAGGTAAAAAATGCAGAGGCCTTTGTTGTGTGCTGAACCTTTTCACAGGAGATGCTATAAAAGAATACCTCATGCATATCCTTGTTCTGTGAAAAATTCCCTTCAAATCCCAGTGCAATATGGCAAATAAGGATGTATTAGAACCTGTGATATGTGTGTGTGCATGAGGGGGTGTGTGTTTGTGTAGTAAAAGTCAGTTCAAATGTATTGCTTCAATTCTGTTACAATGACAAGAATACAAATCAACAATTACCAAATACTGACAATGTATTTTGTCAATTTTAGTCTAATGTTCATCTTGCAATATGACCAGTGATGATAATCTGCTTTTGGTACTAACATCTATCAGGATATTGCTCTTAAATATTTTGAGAACAACAAAACTTGTACTCCCTGTGGGTGGAATATTTATGAACGCCTGTACTGTCTTACATGAAAAGCTGTCATGATTGACAAGGTAGCTGAAGAGTTAAAATGACAAATGCTTCAACTGGTAACCAGCTGCAAGACAAGCTGCCAGCTGTTGTCTGCGCTACATGAAAGCTCTTGAACACCCTTTTAAGTAGTCACAATTCTCAAAGCCATTTTCTGTGTTGAGTCAAGGGGATGGTTCATCTTATCTCACATCTCATCATGGCTGCCTAGACAGCAATAAAACTCAAAGCCTGGGGATATTAATTCCACCTACTCACATAGACCTTAGTAACTGGAGTAAACATAGTAAATCAAAGGAATTACTGAAAAGTATTTAAAACCAAAGTACAAATGGCAGATTCTTTGTTAATCTACATGTTTTTCTTACACGCTATTTCAATTAAATGCATGTGCCTTTGCAACAGAAACAATAAACTGATGATTATATACAACTCACAAAGAATGAAATGGTATTGATGCTCCCTTATCCCTTTTTCTCTGGCTCTAAACAATTAGAAACCAGAGAAGGGACAGCTTCTGAAAGTAGATTGGGAACCACAGAACATTTCCAAATGGAGATCAGCCATAACATTATGACCACTGACAGGTGAAGTGAATAACACTGATAATCTCGTTATCATGGCACCTGTCAGTGGGTGGGATATATTAGGCAGCAAGTGAACATTTTGTCCTCAAAGTTGATGTGTTAGAAGCAGGAAAAATGGGCAAGCGTAAGGATCTGAGAGACTTTGACAAGGGCCAAATTGTGAAGGCTAGACGACTGGGTCAGAGCATCTCCAAAACTGCAGCTCTTGTGGGGTGTTCCCAGTCTGCAGTGGTCAGTACCTATCAAAAGTGGTCCAAGGAAGGAAAAGTGGTGAACCGGCGACAGGGTCATGGGCGGCCAAGGCTCAAGGAAACGGTATTCCCTGATGGCATTGGCCTCTTTCAGCAGGATAATGCGCCCTGCCACAAAGCAAAAATGGTTCAGGAATGGTTTGAGGAACACAACAACAAGTTCAAGGTGTTGACTTGGCCTCCAAATTCCCCAGATCTCAATCCAATCGAGCATCTGTGGGATGTGCTGGACAAACAAGTCCGATCCATGGAGGCCCCACCTCGCAACTTACAGGACTTAAAGGATCTGCTGCTAATGTCTTTGTGCCAGGGCTGTTTTGGCAGCAAAAGGGGGACTTACACAATATTAGGCATAATGTTATGTGTGTGTGTGTGTGTGTGTGTGTGTGTGTGTGAGTGTATACAGCCAACTGCATGGGTTAGTCTAAGCACATTTGATCTGTCAGGAATTGCAATTGCTTGAAAATGAAAAGTGAAAAGTTACAAATTACACCAAGATTACAAGTTGATTGTATTTTAACATGCCTGGTCACCTTCTCTCATGACTTAAAAGACAAAGTAGCATGTCTTATGTTAACACTTTAAAGTACAGTTCCTTTGTCTGCCTGCTAGCTAGTAATGATACATTAAATCTGTACCCAATGTTATCATTATACACAGCATGAGCTTCCAAATGATTCATGGTCCATAATTAATTTTGCTGCACCTCATTCGAACGATGATCAACAGAGAAACAACAGTCATATCTCTTTCTTTTTTGTTGTTTGTTTTCCTATTGTTTGGAATGATCGTGGTTGCTAGGAGTGGGATTGTTTAAAAAAACTGTAGTTGAGTTATGCAAGTTGTGCTTGAACTACTTCATTAATTTGGAATAATTGGTAGATTTGTTTAAGACAGAAATTTACATACAATCTTTCAACATACATGTACAAATACACAGGAATGCTTTTTGTATGCCTGATTGTTTGTAAACATTGTGTCCATTTACTTGAGTTGGTTTTGCAACTCTTAGACTGAAAAAGTTCTATTGGCAATGCCTTCTTTTCAAACGCAGCCTTTTGAGGTCACTTAATGTAGATAAACAATTCATGTTTATATGTGTCTGTTTGAGAAATTGATACATTATGAATATCCATTTATTTGAAACCAGGATTTTTGATGCTCTACATTAGTATTAGTAGTAATCTGGGCAAAATAATAGTATTAGTATTAGTATTAGTCCAGGTATATCCACTGGACACACAAGTCAGAGATGTCACCCTGTGCTGGTGCTTACCTGCTTACTTTCCACTCTGTATGTCCTCTGCCACACAAGGCCCTGATTTGAGCTCTGGTTGTCCAGATAGGCCTTGGCCTGTCATGCTGCTGTTGGATTAATTCTGCAGTTCTCATGCCCATGTCTATCCAGCTTTAGGGATTCTGATGATGTCACTGTTGTCCTCTCCAAGCACATTGCCAATACAGCTGCATTGTTTAGCTACAGTATGATGGTCTTCTTGCCTTCCTGATTAGTTAATTTGAGGGTGGAAATTATCCATGACTAGCAGACACAATAGAAATACTGTGGTAAGAGCAGAACCATGTTGCAGTGTTCTTGGCCTAGATTCTTTATTAAACCACAATTCAAAAACAATGGTAGAAGTATATAACATTATAGTTCATATATATTATTTCTCTCTTTTTGCCTTTCCTTCTCTCTCATAAGCAATCTTCCAGCTCTCTCAGCAGTGGCACCTTGAGAGTGGCTTTGACATTCCTGCATAATTCTGGCTGTACGCCCAGATACCATGTCACTGTCTGTCAGGAAAAACTCAGGTGTATTTCTGTCTTGTACCTGTCAGACAGTGATTGACATCCAAATGGGTTTTGAAAGAATGTGGCATGGCATAAAATTATAATTACTTTGTGTCTAATTCATGGCAGTTAAGCTGTTATGTTTCAGAAGCACAATGTATATTTAATGCCACGAGCTGTAGCACATTCTTAGTGAACCATGAATAGGGAGAATTGATGAGCAAATGGTCATCAATTGTGAAAACACAGATACTACCACTTTCATTCCTAGTTTATGCTCAATAAAGGAGAGTTGATGACTTTTCAGATACATGAATTAAAGGACGTCCAAAACATTGTGACATTGGAAGGGGCTGCAGGAGGTACCCAGAATCAAACCGTGATTCTCCAAACCCCACAGCGCGCACACTACAGCTTCGCCAGCAGGCCCAAACCCATGGACAATGTAGCAGTCCAGGGCTACAAGTTACTTGGTCCCGCTTCCAATACTGTGCATTTACAACATATACATCTAGATATATTTTTTTACAAAGTAGTGCAGCGATCCTAAAGCCTCGCCACATGAAGTCATGCGGAAGCTGCACTGCACTGTGGAACGGTAGACCGGGGTTTGAGTGTTGCCGTAGGGGGAACCCCCAGGATGTTACTGTACAAATATTGCCTAATATAGGCCTATCCTTTGAAAACAATTATATGTCTAGGCCTCTTCCTAGCATGGAAATCTGGTGATGTCAGCAGAGAGGATGATATTATTAGAATGGACCCTTTCTTTTAATTTCTTTGCTTCCGCTGGGGTCATGAAGTCACTTCCTTTTAAGAACATATGTTCTTTAGATAAAATGGTCTAGTTAAGAGTGTGAAAGACAGTCATTTTCTGCCAAAATAAATGCTATTATATATAGGCAAGCAGCATGATTCCTCTCTCGATGTGTCCTGTCTCAGAAGAAAATGCAAATTGATGTAAATTGGATAGCTGCAGTATTTTTGTGTTTATTGCACTAACTCCAGGTCAAATCAACATCTTTCCCCATATTTCTCCATCAGCTTATTTGTGCCTGAATGAGTTCTGTTGTTTTTAAATTCAGATACTTGTAAGCAAATACGTTTTCAATGTCACCCAATTCAAATGTTAAAAAAAAAAAACTTTTTTTATGTGGCTATTTTGAAAATATATTTATATATTAAAATTAAATTAACAACAATCAAATTTTCTCACTTTTTGCTTGTGAGAATTGGGCCAAGGGGCGTTGTGCAATATTTCAATAACAACACTAGCACGGATCGATTCCTCATCTCAAGTAATTAAGCCCTTCAGCTCAATATGTCCAACAATCCAGTGCTCTGACTGCTTTGGAAGTTGTCATGTGTTCAAGAACATTCAAAGAAGGGCCTGTTAGTGCCGCTGAATATAGAGACCATGCCAAGGGGTAAAACAAAAGGAAAAGGAAATACAATCAAAAGCCCATGCAGACTGAAACCCAGTCAGATGAGGAGACTTGTACAGTGTAAAGTGAGCTTGTTCACTTTAAATCCTGTCTGAACTGGGTCTCATTGACATTGGAAACTAGACATTTTGTTTTTTGTTTTTATTTGAAGCTATTTTGTCTGTTTATCAACTGTTATAACCATAAAAGTCTAGAGTAAACAAATGTGTCCCATCGGAGGTCAGACTAACTGGAAAATCCTAGACCTGAGAATGACAGGAAACACTCATTGCTTGTTATCCTGTTGTGGAGAAGACTGACCTAATTTAGGTATGGATCTCTTCAAAGTGAAATAAAGTAACAACAAAAGTGAGGTAGGATATAGCCAGGCTATATAAATATCTCACC
The DNA here is from genome assembly GCF_036373705.1 of Amia ocellicauda. Classification (NCBI taxonomy): domain Eukaryota; kingdom Metazoa; phylum Chordata; class Actinopteri; order Amiiformes; family Amiidae; genus Amia; species Amia ocellicauda. The sequence goes on along the minus strand of NC_089850.1, from coordinate 37,820,802 downwards.
ACAATGCCTAAAAACTACCAAGATTCATTCTTATCCCTGATATGCAGGATATGGCATATTTTTTTACTCTAGGGATCATAAAAAACATTTACTCCACTTCACAGATTGAAACACATTTGAAATTTCCTGTTTTGAGATAACGGGGTTAGGGGTGTCAGTCAGAAGTACAAACAGTAATTTATTCACTAACATAAACTGGAGGAGCTGCACGTAAGCATTCAGATGTGGACTGGACAGACAAGATCCTTCTAGAGAGAAAAACTAAATACGTATATTTACGCATTTGCAAAAAATTTAATATAAAAATGTAATGTGCATTGCAGACCACAGCAAAGCGATAATAAAAGGGATCCATTGGATGACAGTATTCACAGACTGGAATTCTAGAGGAACAACAATAATAAAATATAAATCGCCACGAAACAGGAATCTCAGCTTTGGATATGCCCTAGAGATGTGCTGTGAAAATTCAAACAGAACGTAACCAAAAATATTATTCATTCTGACATGTTATTAATCCAACTGGGAGTAGCAACGATAACATTTACATATTCATGACCCAGTGAGCCACTCTCCATTCTACTTTATGTATCTGGAAACCAATCAATTCAAATGCTTTCATAAGACACTATTTCATCATGAATATTTGGATTGGTGGAAAATAAGCCACTAACTCATTTTAAAGGATAAATTAACTGCTAAATTCTTCTTCTTAATGACCTTACATTCTTAATGATAAAACAACCTAAAACAGGTATCAGATTAAAAGAGGCCAGTTGCACAATGTTTCTCACTTAAAGGATTGCAGTGTGTCCACTTCTACACAGTGGTTAGGTAATATGATCCAAACACTGGAACTCTTCTAAATTCATTTCTAAATATTCCCCCTGTTCATTTTAAACAGTTGATCATATGCTCCTCAGATTATTTTTCTGCACCAAATAAAGCAAGTGGAGCTGCATCAATGACATTATAAAAGGTGGATTCACTTGACAGATTTTCATCTCCCACCCACATTGTCCTTTAAATTAAACTACTTTTCACACATCTTGTCCTTTGTGTTTTCACCTAATAGCTGTTGTTTTTCTGTGTCTATATGACTTGACCTGTGAAATAACTATTGCATAAAAAACACAGCTTCTGAAAAGTTGGCAAGGAAGCACAGCTGGGAGGTTGTTTAAAGCTTTAATAAATAGAGTACATCAAGTAAAGCTGACACACGCAACCTCATGAATTCATGTATAATTGTTTCAGTTGCACATGCTTGTTCTCTTGAAAGATTGCCAAAGGCTGTGTACATTTCGCTGACTTGTCCCGTTTAAGTGTTAAAACAACATGGGCATTTAATCTATTTTCATATTCTGTAATGCTTGATATCATCTAATGTAACTGAGTGGTAATAATTACTTTCAGAAGTAGACTGCAGCGAGCAGAGTGGATGTCTGAATCATAGCTGTGTTCTGACAGAAGTGCAGCCCATCCCTAGTGTGTATTAAGTCAGGGCTTATGCAATGCACACTTGCCCGAAGGATATGGCATTGCATTGGTCAATAATAAGAGACTTGCAACATGACTTGATCAGGGCCTGATCTACTTCAGCTCTGCAATACCAGTCCCAGTGTTTTTATTATTGAACTGAAGGACACAAGGGGATACATGTGCAAGGAATTTTACTGAGGCACAACATGGATTCTGGTTATGGCAGCACAGCTACAGCCAGACAGCCTAATGGAATGGTAGACAATCCATTTTAAATCAGTGTCACCACCGAATTGCAATTACTGCATGCAATCATCTCATTTTTCCCACATAAACGGGGCCATTTGTTATTAGAAAAACAATTTGGGGGGGAAATTATAGTGAGCTGAAAATTACACTGATAACACAAAAGGGATTTCTGGGTTTGATGTATTTTTCCTCTGAACCTCCCAATAAAGGACACTGAGTGAAGAGAAATAAAGAAAGGAAAGATAAGAAAGAAAAAATAATTAGGCTGAGCAGAACAGTTGGCACTGGCGTTCAGAATCAATTCTTCACTTGTCCATCTTATGTTACCATATCTTATTATATATAACTTGGTTTTTTTATGTAACAAAAGGAATATAAGAACATCGAAACAAAGTTTGAATGCACGTAAGAATTCTTTCAGAGAAATGCCAGACTTTAACCCGCTGCAATTCATTTTCAAGATTAAAAATGACAGGAGTGAAATTGAAGAACAGAAGAAATGTTTGCAGTTGTATTCATGCACAGTAAAATCTATAGAGATATTTTCAGTCATTAGTTTGCTGAATCAATTATATTTTCCGATATTGACTAAAACGTATTAACTGTTTATTTTAATTTAGACTGTATTCCATTTCTATAATAACTGCAGAAAATGTATTATTTTACAGCATGGCCATATTCTTTTTTTTTGTAGATAAAGATAATAATTCTGTAATAAAGTTTGCAAATAATGATGAACATTTGTAATAGTAATAAAAAAATCATATCAGTCAAGATTACCTTTATTTTATTTTATTACCCTTAATGTATCATAGGATGCTTGCCCACTTAACGTGATTTAACCATAATTTTATCATAGGTTCCTATTGGTTCAACATGTCTAGACTTCATATCTTTGATAAATAAATAAATATAATAAGACTCTTTTATAATCTAAATGAATCACCAAACAAGATTATTTCTTATGAAGGTTGTGAATACTTTGAACTACAACTATATATTTATTTATTTTGCAAATGCCAACTTCATAGACTTTTCACAGCTATGAGCTTTCTGGCTCCTGCTTGGAGAGTCACAGATCAATTACATTTCATGATTCATGGATTGAACATTTTCAGCAGCCCAATTTGCAGAGTATCACTTTTACTGCTGTTGTGAAATGATGTGAAATTTTGCGATCGCAGTCATGTCCTTAATGTTAATTTTCACCCTGGAAATGTATACCATCTTCATCAGACAGCTGATATTAAACTGAAAGATCACTGTGGATTTATGATGACTAATAGCAGCTGGCTAAGGCTTTCATTAACTTCCCACCCCCACCCCCCACCCCCCTCTTAAACATCGTGCATTGGCTGGGGTTAAAATAAAGTCAGACTGGCACCACAACCCAGTCATGGCCAGTCACCCGGAAAAAAAACTGACTTTGGAGAAATTTCGATGTACTCAGGGAAACTTGCCAGACACTGACAAGAGACATGGCTGTTTGACTGAGAAACATTTCTTCCAATTCTGCAGCTTTCATGGTCAAGAAAGGCCAAGTCAGAGGTTAAGCAGCTCTACACTGTTCTCATTTAATTGGCTGAAAACGCAAACATCCCAGAGGATGACCTGAATTTCAGTTCTCGTCCCCTACAGCAGACCCCCTATCCCCCTGCCCCCAACTTAGTAGAGACATTCCACACATTCTTACTAGTTGTTATGACTCCCAGCAATACTATACAAGGAAGTGTGCCTTAAGATTAAGTTGTATTGAAGGAAGTCTCTAGAATAAATAATTTCCCATATGTTACATAGGATTAGTTTTAAATACAATATATATTTTGTTTGCATCTAGATTTGTGTCTTTACATACATCTAAGCTAAATACCTTTGAAATATAATGTTATCTTCATTTAATTACTAACGTGAATTGTAAAATAACACTAAGGTCCAGACCAAATCAATACTCAAACAACTTCTGCTAGTCACAAATTGCTATTCCAACACCTGATGGCAGTTTGACAGAATTCGCAACTCTCTAACCATTGCAAACCTGCTATCAATTAGGATACTGTGTTTTAAATGATTGAGTGACTGGTTCTATTATTACAACTATACAGTGAGGGAAAAAAGTATTTGATCCCCTGCTGATTTTGTACGTTTGCCCACTGACAAATAAATGATCAGTCTATAATTTTAATGGTAGGTGTATTTTAACAGTGAGAGACAGAATAACAACAACAAAATCCAGAAAAACGCATTTCAAAAAAGTTATAAATTGATTTGCATGTTAATGAGGGAAATAAGTATTTAATCCCCTACCAATCAGCAAGATTTCTGGCTCCCAGGTGTCTTTTATACAGGTAACGAGCTGAGATTAGGAGCACTCTCATTAAAGGCTGGAATGGGCTACAAGACCATCGCCAAGCAGCTTGGTGAGAAGGTGACAACAGTTGGTGCAATTATTCGCAAATGGAAGAAACACAAAATAACTGTCAGTCTCCCTCGGTCTGGGGCTCCATGCAAGATCTCACCTCGTGGAGTTTCAATGATCATGAGAACGGTGAGGAATCAGCCCAGAACTACACGGGAGGATCTTGTTAATGATCTGTCCAAGGATGTCAGGGACAAGATTGTAGACCTACACAAGGCTGGAATGGGCTACAAGACCATCGCCAAGCAGCTTGGTGAGAAGGTGATGATCTCAAGGCAGCTGGGACCATAGTCACCAAGAAAACAATTGGTAACACACTACGCCGTGAAGGACTGAAATCCTGCAGCGCCTGCAAGGTCCCCCTGCTCAAGAAAGCACATGTACAGGCCCGTCTGAAGTTTGCTAATGAACATCTGAATGATTCAGAGGAGAACTGGGTGAAAGTGTTGTGGTCAGATGAGACCAAAATCGAGCTCTTTGGCATCAACTCAACTCGCCGTGTTTGGAGGAGGAGGAATGACCCCAAGAACACCATCCCCACCATCAAACATGGAGGTGGAAGCATTATGCTTTGGGGGACAAGACAACTGCACCGCATCAAAGGGACGATGGACGGGGCCATGTACCGTCAAATCTTGGGTGAGAACCTCCTTCCCTCAGCCAGGGCATTGAAAATGGGTCGTGGATAGGTATTCCAGCATGACAATGACCCAAAACACACAGCCAAGGCAACAAAGGAGTGGCTCAAGAAGAAGCACATTAAGGTCCTGGAGTGGCCTAGCCAGTCTCCAGACCTTAATCCCATAGAATATCTGTGGAGGGAGCTGAAGGTTCGAGTTGCCAAACGTCAGCCTCGAAACCTTAATGACTTGGACAAGAAACGTCTGACCTCTGTGATTGCCAACAAGGGTTTTGCCACCAAGTACTAAGTCGAAGGGGTCAAATACTTATTTCCCTCATTAACATGCAAATCAATGTATAACTTTTTTGAAATGCGTTTTTCCGGATTTTTTTGTTGTTATTCTGTCTCTCACTGTTAAAATACACCTACCATTAAAATTATAGACTGATCATTTCTTTGTCAGTGGGCAAACGTACAAAATCAGCAGGGGATCAAATACTTTTTCCCTCACTGTATACATATGTGAGTGTGTGTTTGATATCTAAGCACACATTTTGCATCATTTTCTCAAAGCTTTTTCAAACATTTGTACATAACAGCCATTTAGTCTTCTAAGAAAGCTACAGACCAGTTTTCTTTACCATATACTTTTTTTCTGAATGCTATCATCTCAAAGCCTACAAAAATGACACCAGTTATTCAAGCAACAAATTGAAGCAGTGGTTTGCTTATTGCATTGTGAAATTGAGGGGAAGAAGGAAGAAACACATATAGGAAAAATAAACCTTTTCATGTATTGGAAACATGTTCATGGAGAGCACAATCAAAGTTCTTAACACGGATCATAGCATAATAGGGCAGGAACCACTCATATTCAAAATATGAACACATAATTAACTTGTTTCAGAAACGCCTCCCACAAAGCTATCAATGAAAAAGCATTGCAAAGTTGAGCTATTTTCAGCGTGAGGCCGCACTCACTGGGACTGGCAGAAGTGCACTGAGGCCGCAACTACATTGGAGGAGATTCTCAATCTTGAAGGGTAGAATAGATGGCTTCTTCTGTAAAGCATACATAATATATTTACTAATATGATTGCAGTGTTTCTAGATTTTAATTTGTGTGTGCAGTCATTGAATGCCTGGGCCATTTGTTCAATCACAGAGTTTGTTTTTATTGTTGAAAAATATAACTGTCAGAAATTTGATTTCAGATCTGGCAAGTAAATTAAATAGTTTAGATATGCCTCTCTCATACCTTTGAAAACATTTAGATATTTGTTGCATATTCTTAGTAGCTGCTCATTAAGCTTGGCAACACAAGAACTCCATTGCTTATTTAACTTCACTTCCTTGTAAGTGATATTATTCTGCTTATCTGTGGCTGGGGATTAAAAATGATGGTATTATACATGTGTGGAACAAATTAAATTCTCCTCTTTGAAGACATAAATGAGAAATGCAAAAGGCTTTTCAACCTAAATTGAAATGTTGAAAACACGAGGTTAAACTGAACAGGCAAGGGCATTGAATTTAGATATACCACAACAAGTCCTTTTGACCTTTGGAGCACATTTTTGACTCTGGGGAGCAGAGTGGTTTCCCGTACTGTGGTTTCCAAAAAGAGAATGTAACGTCCAATGAGAATTTCAAGGCAAAGAATAAAAAGTAAAAATGCATTCCTATGATTTCAAATCCATCCTTCAAAGATGGATGAAAAATGTTCCCTCTTCTGCCTTGATGTGATTCTATTCTCACTTTATCTAAATATGGAGACTAGGGCATGGCTCATTTTGCAAGTATT